>NW_006399968.1:1693826-1712241 GCF_000299155.1 Elephantulus edwardii
GATAGATAGATAGATAGATAGATAGATAGATAGATAGATGATAGATAGATAGATAAAAAATTAATTTACAGCCTTAGAAACCTGTGAGGCAATCCTACCTACCTTCTGTCTCAACTGTGTGAGAAACAAACAGTTTATTGCTCTCTTGTCACACACAATTTTTGTTTTGTTCTGTTTTGGGGTTTTGTTGTAATTCTTCAATACTAGCATATAAGAGGGACATCTGGTGACCTAC
Source organism: Elephantulus edwardii (assembly GCF_000299155.1). Lineage (NCBI taxonomy): Eukaryota > Metazoa > Chordata > Mammalia > Macroscelidea > Macroscelididae > Elephantulus > Elephantulus edwardii. Next base: position 1,694,062 of record NW_006399968.1, read on the forward strand.
TCAGTCCATGAGTGCACTGCTAACCCAAACACTATGTCTCTGGTGATTCAAATCCTCCATTGGCTCTGAGGGAGAAAGGTGGGCAGTCTCCTTCTGTGTGACTTTCAGCCTCAGAAACCCAGAGAAGGCTCAGCTGTGAGTTGTTTCTGACTTGAAGGCAGAGAGATAAAAAGTATGAAAGAGAAGTCCTTGGGCTGTTCAATTGATTAATGTGCTTGACTCCAAAGTACGTTGGAAAAAATGTTAAACAACAGTCTACTTTTTAAAAACCAGCCACTGGAATTTGACACGTATGAGGTTCTTACATGATTCAATCAACACAACGACCAGTGGTTAGCAGGGAAGACTGTATGGTGTAGAGAACAGGATTGAGGGCTTGGATTTCAATATTGACTCCACTGCTGCCTAGCTTCATGCTTCTGGGTAGTTTTGTGTACCTCAGGATAAAACAGTCCCTACCTCATTTTTGTTGTGATGTTGTGAATGTGGATTCAAAGCACAAGCTTTAAAGATTGTAGCTCAGCTTCTTATCACTAGGCCACCCGAGTTGATTAAGTTAAATAAAGCACTTAGTCTTCGTCACATGTGCTCAGTATGTCTCAACAATGATTTAAATGTATAACCCCCGAGTGACAGAATATATTTGTATTATGGGTAAATGATTGTTTCCATGGAAACTTAACCTTCATATTTCTGGGATCTTATCTCAATCTTCTTTAAAAATAAACAAATTTTGTAGGCTACATTCTTCATTCTTAGCTTGGAATTAACATAAGTTTTCCATTTATTGCCATGAGTCCGTAACTTTTTTAAAAATGTTTTGTAGATCTGATGTTTTTCACTGAGGCCATATTATATGTGAGAGGGGCTCTCCTCTGAATTCTGACACTATTACTAAAGGGCAGCTATTTCCCTTTGCAGGGAGGAAAAGTGGGGTGGCTGTGAAAGAGCTAAGATGTGAAAATGTATTGCAAAGCTGAATTATGAAAAATATCATTCGATCATTGAGGGGGGAAAATCTCTCTTTCTTACTGAAACATCTTCTTGGATAAGGTGCTTACAAGGCAGAAACTTATATACAAATGGCAACTATTTATATGTTAAAGCTTTCAGTAGTTACATGAATATTGGGAACCTTCAATTATCTAGATTAGCACTATCCAACAGAAATATATTGCAAACCAGTGCTGATGAAGAATACTGAGTATCCCGTGGACTGTCAAAAGAACAAACAAGTCTGTCTGGAAGGAAGTGCGGTCATGATGCTCCTTAGGATGGTGGAAACTTGGTCTCACAGACCATGGCATGATGTCAGGAGGGGCTAGTCTTCGGGAAAAGACATTACAGTGGGAAAGGTTGAGGGTCAATAAAAGAGGAAGACCCTGGTTAACATGGTGGATATAACAAGAGGCAGATCGGGAGAATCATGCAGGACAGGGCGAAGTTCAGATCTGCTCATGGAGTGCCTCAAACACACCAACAAGTAGCCACAATAAAAGAAATAACAGCGAGCTCTGGTGGCCTAGTAGCAAGAAGCTGCACTGGAATCCCAGAGGTGAGAGTGGTTCAAATCCACCAGATGCTTTGCTGGAGAAGGAGGGACAATCTCCTCCTGTACCAGTCAGATCTGATTTGATGGTACACACACACACACAATAATAAAAGTAAAGGCTTTTTTTTAAAAAAAGAAAGAACAAGAAACATATGAAATTATTGTTCTTGTTCATTCCCCCCAATATTTTTATTTAAGTGAAAGTTTACAAATCATATTGCTTTTCATTAAATCATTACATACATTTTGCTTTGTAATATTAATTACAATTGATTAATGAAACTAATTACATCTCCTCACACCCTGATGTATATTGCCTTTATTTCTCCCAACTTAATAGATTTATTAATTTATTAATTTTTACTCCCCTCTCCCTTCCTTCTCATCCCTGTGAACCTCCACCAAGGTTGATTCTATGTGTAAACTTATACTTGGTTTTTATATTACTGTTCTTATACCATAATTGTCTTTTGTCACTCAGCATAAACAGACCTAGTATCATCCATGTTGTGCAGCATTTTACCATGTCATCTCAGCAAAAATACAATGTTTAATAAAACATCAAACAACAAAGGCTGTCAAAGTTGTAGAGATTGGAATGTTCATACACTACAGATGGGAATGTAGAATGGTACAACTACTGTGTAGTCTGGCACTTCCTTAGAAAATTGAGAATAGAATTTGTTTCAGCAATAGAATACTATTAAATCCAGCAATCCCACTGCTATTTATTTATGTCCCAAAGACTTAAGAGCTGCAAATCAAACTGATGCAGTTATACTCTCATATACTTAAGCATTATTTATGATAGTTAAGGGCTAAAAACAACCCAGGTGTCCCTCAGCACATTACTGGCCAAAGAAACTGTAGTCCATTCACACATGGAGTACATTCACACATCGCTAAAAAAAACATCAAAAAGTTGCAAAAACAATTTTCATAATCTAGTGTATCTGACCCAATATATTTGAAATTCCTACATGTAGCCAATATAAAAACTATTCCAATATTTACATTATTCTTCTGTACTATGTTATTGACACCCAACATATATTTCATATTTAGGATGCATGTGGATTCAAACCCTGTACCTTTTAAGAGCTCAGATTTGAATGATGACTGTCTTCCATACTGGATGAAGCAGCTGTAGTTTACCTCTTCCCTTTAATCTAGCCAAGAATTAGGAGCTTTGCTAAGGGATTGAATTTGAGGTTACCACAATACCAGCAGAGAGCACTGGGGTCTTAGTATTACGAGTTGGACTGCCAACCCAAATGTAGCCTGATCAAATCTGCTCCACAGGAGAAAGATGGAGAATCTACTTCCACGCAATTTACTGCCTCTTAAAACCCACTGGAGTGTCTGTTATGAGTTAGTATCAACTCGATAGTATGTAACAATAACAACAACAAATAACTCATAGTGTATCCTGAGGAGGGAAGCTTTCCGCATTATCACTCCATAGGCTGTTTGACATAGAACATATATTGCCATATTATTACAAGTCTTCAAGAAATGAAGCGGCCCAGATCTTCATTTGGCAAAAGGCACACTTTCTAGGGCATTCAATGAAATGCGTTGAGGACTTTTCCTGCCAAAGAAAAGTTAAGCTGACTGTTCTTGGTATCAGGGGAATGGTTGACAGCTTAACACTTGAACAGCCTTTCTTTCATGTGCCCCAGTAAGTGCTGATTGTGGAATTTACATGTGTAGTCTTTTGAGGAACCTAAATCAGATGCTAAAGATGAAGTCTTCTGTTGCTTCTTCATGCTCCATGCACCAGAGCCACAGGCTCCTCACAAAGGCCCTCGACGGGGAAGGTTTCTCTTTCCATTCTTGTCACACTGTCCCAGACATTTTGTTTGCTGTTCTTTGAGGGTTCTTAATATACATTCTCCTACCTGATATCCAAGATAATTGATTTCAAGATCTCTGGTGCGCTAGTGGTAAGGAACTGATCATTCTGACAACCCAAAGACAGGTAGTTCAAATCCACAAGCTACTCCAGAGGAGAAAGATGGGTAATTTCCTCACAAGCAATTTATAGCCTCTGAAAACCCACAAGAGGGTCAGCTATGAGCCAGTTCCATCTCAACAATACATAACAAGGATAAAGTTCCTCAGCCAGGAGACCTTTAACTGTTATTCACCATCCAGAAGGCCAGAAACTTTTCTCTCCGGAACTTGACCTCAGTCCTTTAACCTATGAATACTTTGAATCACAAATCCTTCTTGTCCCATTGCCATTGTCCTGGCTTATACCTCCTATAACTGATCCAGTAAAACCCCTGAGTAGCACAAATGGTTTGCACTCAACCACTAAATGTAAAGATGAGTGGTTCAAACATATCCAGCAGTGCCATGGAGGAAAAGCCTGGCACTCTTTTTCAACCAAGATCCCAGCCAAAAAAATCTTATGGAGTAGTTCTTGTCTATAACATATGGCTTCACCACCGGCCGAGTCCAAGCTGAACTGAAGGAATGGGCAAAATAAAGGCCCCAGGAATCAATGTGATACCAACTGACATATTTTAGCAAACAGATGCAACTATGAACACGCTCACTAGTCTGGTCTGCCAATAAACACAGAACAAGCTACCTGGTAACTGACTGAAGAGGTCCATATTTGCTCCCATTTCCCAAGAAAGAGACCAAACAGATGTGGAAATTATCAAACAGTTGTCAGTAATATCACATGCAAAAAAAAATTTTGCTAAAGATTATACACAAGTGATTAAAACAATACATAGGGAATTATCAGAAATTTAATCTGGATTCAGAAGAGTCCCTGGCACAAAGGATGTCACTGATGTCAGGTGGATCTTAACAAAAAGCAGAGAATACCAAGAGATATTTACTTGTGTTTTATTGACTATGCAAAGGCATTTGACTATGTGGATCATAACAAGTTATGACTAACATTGAGAAAAATGAGAATCCCAGAACACTTAATAATGTTCATGTGCAACCTATACCTACACCAATAAACTGTTGTTCAAACAGAATAAAGGAACACTACATTATTTAAAAATCAGAAAAACAGTGTGTCAGGGCTATACCCTTTCTCCACATCTATTCTATCTGAATGCTAAGCAAATAATTTGAGAAGCTGGATTTTGTGAAGAAAAGTGTGACATCAGGATAGAAGAAGACTCATCAAAACACTCTGATACAATATACAGATGACAACAAAGTACAGATGACCTAACCTTGCTTTCAGACGTGAAGAAGACTTGCACTTACTGCAGAAATCAAAGACTACAGTCTTCAATATGGGTTGCATCTCAACATCAAGTGACATAGCACTCTCTGACATCAAAACCTACTACACAGCAGTAGTAACCAAAACAGCATGGTATTAGTGTGATGACAGACACATAGACCAATGGAGCAGAATTGAGAACCCAAAAATAGACCCAGTTATCTATGGTCAACTGATATTCAACAAAGAAATCAAAGCTATCAAATGGGGAAATGATAACCTCTTCCACAAATGGTGCTGGCCAAACTAGACTTCCACCTGCAGAAAGATGAAACAAGATCCACATCTCACACCAAACACAACAATCAACTGAAGGTACATCAGAGATCTAGAGGTAAAGCCCAAAACCATAACGTTCATAAGAGACAAACTGGGATAAAGCTTAGAAGCGCTAGTCCAAGGTATAAAGACACTGCCAAATACAACCAGAAATGTACACTCTAAAGAGGATAAAATTGATGCATGGGACCTTCTAAAGATTAAATCCCTGTGCACATCAAAAAATTTTCCAACAGGGTGAAAAGAAAATCTACAGACTGGGAACACACATTTGGTAATTGCATCTCAGACAAGGGTCTTATAACAAAACTGTACAGAATACTCCTGGGTCTTCATGAGAAAAAGACTGATGATCCAATTACAAAATGGCCAAAAGACATGGAAAGAATTTTCACAGAGGAATGTATTCAAATGGCAAACAGACAAGGACAGTCCCATTCTACAACAGTGGCATCATGTAATATTTGTCCTTTTGTGACTGGGATATTTCACTCAGCATAATGTTCTCCAGAGTCAACCATTTTGAATAATATTGCATGAGTTCCTTACTTTTTAATGCAGCATAGTATTCCATTGTGCGAATATACCACAGCTTCTCTAGCCATTCGTTTGTTGATGGGCACTTAGGTTGTTTCCAACTCCTTGCTATTGTGAACAAAGCTGCAATAAACATGGGTGTGCTTGGATGTCAGCTATGGTCTCTTCAGGGTATATTCCCAGTAGTGGAATTGCTGGGTCAAATGGTATCTCTATTTGCAACTTTTTGAGAAAGCGCCATACTGCTTTCCACAGGGGTTGCACCATTTTACACTCCCACCAACAGTGAATCAGGGTTCCAGTTTCTCCACAACCTCGCCAGCATTTGTTGCTTGATGTTCTGTTAAATTTTGCTATTTTGACTGGGGTGAGATGATATCTCATAGTTGTTTTAACTTGCATCTCTCTTAGGGCTAGGGATTTTGAGCATTTCTTCATGTGCTTGTTAGCCATCTGAATGTCGTCTTCGGTGAAGTGCCTGTTCATATCCTGTGCCCATTTTTCTATTGGATTATTTACCTTTATCTTGTTGTGGTGCTCAAGTATTTCATAAATTCTGGATATAAGTCCCTTATCCGATATGTTATTACCGAATACTTTTTCCCAGTCGTGGCTTCCCTTTTTACCCTACTGGAGAAGTTTTTGGATGTGCATAGGGATTTGAGTCTTAGAAGATCCCATTCATCTATGTTATCTTCTCCTGGTTGTAGGTTTTCCAGGATACTTGGAAGACTGTTTATGTTGTGGATTAGGACTTCTAGTGTTGTTCCTAGCTTTTCTGTAATGAAGTTTATAGTCCTTGGTTTTAGTCCTAGGTCCATGATCCACCTTGAGTTGGTTTTTGTGTATGGAGTGAGGTGTGGGTCTTGCTTGAGTCTTTTGCAGATATTTTTCCAATTTTGCCAACACCATTTGTTAAAAAGTCTGTCGTATCTCCAGGAACACTCTCTCACTCTCTGGTTTATGTTCCACAGACTATAAACTATAGACTATAAAAATAGACTATAGTTTTTAAAAAGTTAAATATGCAAATTCATCTCTTCCATTGTACTGTGACAAAACAAATTACTGGCTCCAAATAAAACAAACAGAATTAGTGCATTTAAAAATGTTTATCAAATATAAAATAAATTTAGGAAAACAAACAACACTTACCATCCTATTTGAGTCAAAGAATTTTATTGACTTTCCACTAATATCTACACCATAGATTTCAACTCATTTTTATAAGTAGAAGAGCCCTGGATTTTTTTTAGTGAAGTGTTACAAGGAGTCACAATAGAGAAAACAGCTTAGTTGAAGCAGCTTTAGGTATAGTAAGGACAGAAGCCTTAGTCCCCAAACCCACTCACTCTCTGCTCCAAGGTTGTTGTATTGTTGTTGTTATCACTGAGTCTCCAGCAGGTTTTCAGAGGCAGTCAATTAGAGGGAGGAGATTGCCCATCTTTCTTCTTCAGAGCAGCTGGTGGATTTGAACCACATGCCTTTGGGTTGGCAACTCCTTACCACTAGGCCACCAGAGTTCCTTAGCGAGCATCTTGTTGAGCTTGTGATTGTTGTTGTTGTGTGCTGTCAAGTCAGAACTGACTTATAGGTGAGATATATATACAGATGATAGTGGGTTTTCAGAGGCAGTAAATTGCATAGGAGGCGATTGCCCATCTTTCTCTTGAAGAGCAGCTGGTGGATTTGAACCATGCATTTTTAGGATTGCTGCAGTTTCTTACCACTAACACTCTGGAGTTCTGAACACAGTTGGAGCTCTCTAGGGTTAAACACACATTTAACGAAGCTTGCAATCCAGGTTCAGGTCACATTTCTGCTCTTAGCACCTGCCACTCCTCTGCACACACTCCCCATCCATGCATGTCCTTGTCACATAGATCACATTGACCTCCAATGTGCTGGACTTTTTTCTAGTTGTTGTTCAAAGACTAACCTCAGTGACATCCTGTTGAAATCCTTTCAGAGAGACTCAACCCCTCCCTCCTCTAGGCAACCTGGCAAAGCTACTGTTAATATTTTTACCATCTCTCACACTGTGTTTACCTGGGTCTATTGTACCTTAGAAATATGGTGGGAAACGATCTGTCATGTATGATCCTGGCACTCTTTCCAGGAGTATAAGTGTTGGTAAAGACTATGTCCCTGACACCACTATCACTAGAACGGACTAAGATGGGCTTCTTTCACAGTGAATTCTTGGAACCTTTCAAGACAGCACCAAGCCAGAGACCCCTGGACTAGGAAGTTCAGAATCCATTTCATTTTTGGCTCTGCCCTAAGTGGAGTCTTCAGACTCAGCTCTCTACAGTGTTAGTACTCTTGGATTCCAGTGCTTAATATTTATAGGACAACTACCTTGCCAGCCACTGCGCTGAGGAGTTTTCATTAATTCCTTTTCCCTTGATGCCATAAAAGCTGAACTATCAATTAGATGAAATCCTTTTCTATCATTACATTTAGGCTGGCAGAGATTTTACAGCTCACCTCCTGTAACACTGCCATTTCACAGATGAGGAAACTGAGACTCAGAAGTGAAAGGACTGCTAGGCACAGCTTGTGGCAGAGTTGGCTGGTGGGCAGGCCTCCAAACTCTCAAGCAGCCTTATCTCACACAACACTATTCCTCAGTGACAGAAAGTGGCCTGGTTACTTGTCAGAGTCACACTTGTCTGAGCAAAATGTTTTACAAAGCTTTGACAGACAGATCAGAGACAAGGGCATCAGCACAGCCTGGCTGACACTTGATGGAACCAGGAGGATTACACTGTGAGGTTTGCAAAGCTGCAAATCTTTAGGAAGCATCCAGCCACATCTTTCCCAAAGAGTGGCTGGTAAATTGAAGCTGCTCACCTTTTGATTAGCAATCAGTCTCCTTAATCCCTGTCACCAGGGTTCCTTAGTTCAAGTCTAAATCATTCCTAACAGAAAAGTTAAACGATTACTCTTCAAATCTAGTCTAATTTCTAAAAAAATTTTTTTTATATTGGTTTGCATACAAAATTTACATATATTATTTCACACTATCCTCCATTCACATTGTCTTTCATACAATCATTCCCATTCATTGTTTCATATAATTACCATTGAACTATGTCCAACAATTACTCTATCTCTTCAGACCCCCACTGTATACTTCCCATTCCCTTTACCCTGTCCCTTTATCCACCAAATTGTGCAACCTCATGATTTTCCCCTTGCCCATCTTCACCCTTATACTCCCAACCCTTTCCCCTTGAGCACCATACACATTTTACTAATTATCCTTCTAGTTTTACAATAATGATCTTATTCAGTATTTGCCCTTACAAGACTGAGTTAGTTCACTCACCATAATAATGCTCCCCAGTCTTTTGCAAGTTATGTAGTTATTTTCAAAATTGTTTCTCCTGAGTGTTCCATAGTATTCTGTGTGGATGCACCACAATTTCTCAATCCATTTGGTTGAGGTTGGACAATCAGGCTGTTTCACTATTCTTGTGTGAATAATGCTGCTATGAACATTGGTATATAAATCTCCATTTGTGTCTCAATTTTAATTTCCTTGGGGTGTATTCCCAGGAGTGGAATAGCTGGATCATATAGCATTTCTATGTTCAGCTTTCTGAGGAAACTCCAAACCGCCTTCCAGAGTGGTTGTACCATTTTACAATTGCACCAACAGTGTATAAGATTGTCCTCACATGGTTTCTACATTCTATCCTTGGCGATGGTGTTATGTCAAATTGGAACCAACCTTTAACTGACCCTACAGCAGGTTTCCAGAGGCAGTAAATTGCTCAGGAGACCACCCATCCTTCTCCCTCTGAGCAGTTGCTAGATTCGAACCACATGCCTTTGGTTCGGCAATGCAGCTCCTTACCAGACCACCAGAGTTCCCTTTTCTATCATTATGTACCTGCATTTTAGGGAACACAATCCATGGCATCCACTGTTAAAGCTGAATTTGCTCTTTTTAAAAATCTGGGTTTTGTACAATCATTCATATACATTTTTATAGAATTAATTGCTCCTGATCAGTGATGGCACAGGATAGGGCAGGGTTCAGAGCTGTTTGTTCCTAGGGTTGCTGTGAGAGATGGTCAACTGATAGCACCTAACCACAACAACAAGTGTATTCCAGCCAGGCCAGGTGTAGCATGTCTTTCCTGGTGATGTTGGACCTTGGTTTATTAGTTTCTTAAATACATGTTTCAATTCAGAATGTATTTCACAAGAGGCAGCATGATATGACAGATAAAGCACTGAATTTGGAGTAAAAACTCCCACCATTTATTGAGTGATGTTGCTGTCTGTTTGCCGGCAATGAACAGCGACACCCTGATGGGGGTAAGCCTGATGGAGACACACCACTGTGGGAGCTGTTCAGAGTTGATCCAGCTCAATTTTATTGGGGGCTGCAGTGCACTTATATACGAGCAAGTAAACAGGAAGACAGGATATGGTGGGCTTACAGATGTGGGACATGTGGATTGGATAGGAAAACCTCAGTCTTGTGTAGACTACTCCCAGCTCAACAGATGGGGCAGCCATCTTCCCAGGTGGTGAGCTTTCTCAAGCCAGTATGGCCAAACACAGGAGAGCTTTCTCTACCCTGTATTAAAGGCCTTTGGGAGGCTTGCACTTATCCAGAGCTGGGCGATCTCTCCTGGCCAGAGGCCCTCCCTTCCTCCACAACATTGCACAACAGAGTGATGTTTGGGGGAAGTAATTTATAATGGCTGTGTCTCTGATTTGTTTTAAGGAATTGCATCAATTCCACTTGCCCTGTCTAGCTGGGGTTGCTTTGTTTTGTGCTGTAAGTTGGAACTGCCCCCTAGCTGGCTCTCCAGTGGTTCTTCAGGAAGTAAATTGTACAGGAAGAGAAAGCTCAGGTTTTTTCCTGCAGAGCAGCTGGTAGATTCAAATTATGTGCCTTTTGAGATTGCAGCACCATTTCCTACCACTAAGGGTTAATATTAGCAAAGGAGGGTGAGGTAAACAAGTACTCATTTCCCCCCTGTGACGTTGTTGTGTACCATAGAGTTGGAACAGACCCATAGCTGACCCTCTATCAGGTTTTCAGAGTCAGTAAATTGTATAGGAGGAGACTGCCTATTTTTCTTCTGCAAAGCAGCAGGTGGATTCGAATTGCATGCCTTTGGGTTCACAGTGAAACTCCTTACCACTAAAGCACCAGAGCAGAATATTTAGGGAACAGCTTCCAGAAAAGTTTCCTCACTGCATCCTGGGAAAGAAAGTAGCTTAGCCAGAATCAATCTAAGTGCAGTGATGATAAGATTCACTCAGCCCTTAAGCTCTGCCATTTACTCAAACTGTTCTAGCATTACATTCCTTCTTCTTAACTAGTAATCCTTTTGTCAATCAATATGTTAATTCAAGTTGTGAAACCTCTAACTAAAACCTAGCAGTATATTAAAATCATAGTTACAGAATGGGTGCCAATTGCACCATTCCTAATTCCATCTGACCCTCAAAATAGACCAGCAGAGCTGGGATTCTCATCACCTACCTCATCTCATCTGCTGAGAATTTGAGAGTCAAGAAGGTTGTAAAAAGAGTTGCAAGTCTCATGGAGGCAGGGTCTCACCTCCACTGACTTCTCAGTGGTTAGGAATCCCCATTCTAGCACAAGACTGGGTCTAGTGAGGTCAGTCAGACATGACCCCCACCCTCCACATGGTCTTCTAACAACCCTAACACTAATTATGCTCACTACTTCCCTACTAAGCTCCATAATTCATTATCAAGACCACCCGGAACTCACAGACAATACTCACAAATATGCAGTTCATTAGGGAAGTAACAGGTTACAAATCAGTCATGGGAACACTCAGGACACAAAGATTCCATTGTCAGCCTCTTCTCAGGAGTGCTTGAAGGCTGAAGGCCGACCTCTCCCTGACCCTCATTGGTCTTAGGCCTCGGCCTCTGTCCTACTCTGTAGGTGTTACCTAACTTTCTTAGATCTGTCAATCATGTGCCTGTCTGAATCAACTCACAACTAACCCTCCAGTAGGTTTGCAGAGGTAGTAGATCACAAAGAAGGAGGAGAATGCCCATCTATCACTTCCAGAGCTGCTAGTGGATTCAAACCCTGTGTCTTCAAGTTGGCAGCACAGTTCCTTACCTACTAGGCCCTGAAGTACTCAGTTGTAGCTCCCTGGTATGTGTCAAGGGGCACCCACCCTCCCAGCATGCATTCTGTTGCCTCATCCCATAGGTGGGGAGCCCACAGCTCTGTGACATCAGTCTGATTTTCTACTATCACCACTGCCACCATTTCACCTCATGTCATGCTGCCTCACAGTTTTTCTGGCGTTTTGAGCTCTTCATCTCTGGTTCATGCAAGAATCAAAGGAGCAAAGGACACATTGCATTGTTTTTCCTTTTCCTGGTGGTTGTGAGATTTCTCCTTTCTTCCTTTGTGCCAGCTCAATTTAAGGCTGCCAGGGGAGCAAAACCAATTGCCCTGTACTGAACTTACAAACTATCCAGTTTCCTTGGTAGACAAAAACTCCCTCATGTTTGCATCATCATACCTGATATTATCAAGAAGACAAAAATCCTCCCCACTGGACTAATAGTGAACATCGTGACCGAGAGAGAAAAAAAGGAAATTGTCAAAAATTTCATCTCATTTGGATCTACAATCAACACCCTTGACAGGAGATCAATAGACATATAACTGTGGAAAAGTTTGCTGTCAGGGACCCATCCAAAGTCTTGAACAGCAAAAAAGTAACTTGAAGACTAAGGTGCACCTGATTCAACTCATGGTTTTTCCAATTATCTGCTATGCATCTGAGAGCTGGACAATTAATCAACTCAATGGCACCTGACAACAAGAAGCACCTAGCCAACTGGACCTCCAAAAGAACAAATCTGTCTTGGAGAAAGTGCAAACAAGGTGCTCCTTCGAGGCAAGAATGGTGAAACTTCATCTCACATATTTTAAGCACATTGTTAGGAAGGCCCATTCCTTGGAAAAGGCCATCAAATTTCGGTCAGCAAAAGAAAGGAAGACCCTCACAAGATGAGCTAACACAGTGACTCAAATATGTCACTGTGCTCAGTATCAATGGCTCAAATATGTCAGAGATGATGAGGACACAGGACAGTGCAAAGTTCAGATCTGTTGTGACAGCACCTAATAACATCTACCAGCCAAGAGATCAAAGACAGACAATTACTTACAAGAGTCCCAGCTACAACAAAACTGTCATTGTCGTCACCCCTGGTTTCCTACAGCTCTGCCAGCTACCTTGCCATACTGCCTCCTCGCTTGCCCCTGACCTTCCATTGTCCCCTCTGGGTGCTTGGTTCTAGCTAGGCCGAATGGGCAACGGGCGAGGGCGGGAAAGACAGGGTGGCGCCCTGCATTGTGAAGTGGCCTGAGCGTCATCACAGCGCTGGGCGGTCCCCACAGCGCCCCCTGGAGATCCCAGGCGCGTTGCGCAGGCGCTGGAGGCAGCATGTCGGCCCTTGGCCGCTGCGGCGCGGACCTCTGGGGGCCCGCAGATCCAGTGGGCCTGGAGCGCGCGTCCTCGACCCGGCTGGGCGGGCCCAGGCTGCGGCGAGAGCCGGTCCTGAGTGCGCGGGTTCGAGCGCCTACCGCGGAGAGTGAGGTTTATGCGCCCTGGCAGACGCTGCCGCCACGCTGTTCGCCCACTTCACTTGGGAGGCACCAGGACGCCAGCTCGCGGTGGGAAAGCCGCAGCCTGACCGACGTGGTGACCCAGAGAACCCGGGTTCGTGCGCAGAAGCAGCGACCCCTCAGCCTCCTGGAAAATGCCTGGGGCGAGGTAATGGCTGGGCCCCAGCACCTGGGAGATGGTGGTCATGGTCTCGTCTGGCAGCCTTTGCAGGGACACCAGCCTCTGCCCTGGAATGACTACCCTCCAGCCCATGGAGACTCGCCCGCATCGATCCCCCAGGGAACGTACAGTTTCCTGAGTGAAACGTTAGGAGCTGAAAAAGCACCAAATGTAAAACAATGGGCAGAACCCCTCTGTAGACGCCTCGGTGGTTCGTCGCTCTCATCCATTCCCACGGAGAAGTCCTCTGTGCTTTCCAAAGTGAGCACACAGTCGGCCACCGTGTACCCCCCGGGCAGTGGCAGGGCTGAGTTGATGGAGTCCCTGGCCAGCCAGTACTCCCAGCTGGACGGCAGTTCTGGGCCAGGCTCCAGCGAGGAGGTCCTAAGCCAGCACTCCCAGACCCTCAAGAACAAGCTGGCAGAGGCGGTTTTCTCCTCCAGGGACCAGAAGATAGTGGCCCTCGTGCTAGCCCGTCTCCAGAAGGCCCAGAAGATGCGGGACCTGCAGCGGCAGGCTGCAGTGGCCTGGGAGGAGCTGAAGCGCTCTGACCAGAAGGTCCAGATGACCCTGGAGAGAGAACGAAGGCTGCTGCTGCAGCGGAGTCAGGAGCAGTGGAGGCAGGAGAAGGAGCCGCCCACAGCGCACCTGTGCCTGGAACAGCATATCCGCAAGGAGAGACAGGCAAGGAGCCGGGGGACCATCGCCGGGAGGAACCAGCAAGAGGGCCTGGAGCATCAGCCTAGTGGGAAACCGGAAAGGGTCCTTGCGCATGCCCAGCAAGAGGAGCAATGCGGGGTGCAGCCACTGAAGGAGCAGCCGGGAGTGCAGGCGCGGAACTGCCGGCAGCTGCAGAGGAGGCTGGAGCAGGCTGGCCGCACGACGCACCTGAACGCCATGGAGGACCTGAAAAAGGCCCACGAGAGCAACCTGACCTCCATTGTCAACTACCAGGCTCGCAAGGTCCTCATGGACTGCCAGGCCAAGGCTGAAGAGCTCCTGCGTAGGCTGTCCCTGGAGCAGAGGCACCACCAGGCCCACCAGTGCCTGGTTAGGGAGCGTCACCAAGAGCTGAGGGAGAAGGACCAGGAGGCCAGGAAGCGGGTCAAACCTCAAGAGCAAAGGAAAATGTACAAGAGGATGCTGAAGGAGCTGGCCAGGACTAAGGCCCACAAGAACGTCAAAGATATGGTGGGACAAATTGAGGACTTAACGGACCTGCAGGAGAAGAATCACATCCTGAAGCTGAAGGCCGAGAAGGAGGACAAGTGCCACATCGAGGGCATCAAGGAGGCTATTAAGAAGCAACATCAGAGGATGGAACAGCTCTCCCGAGAGAAAGTGGCAGCCCTGGAAGGCTTCCAGAAGATCTCTAACACCTCTTTACAAGTGAGAGGCAAGGGGGGTGCCCAGCACAGCAGCTCCATAGAGCGGTTGCCATGGGAGCCTCAGCTGGGTGCAGGCCAGGGGAGAGGTAGCTACTGAGGGGCCAAGGACGCAGCTGACAGTCCGTGTGACCAGAAGAATGTGCAAACCGGACTCATAATCTGATTT
Organism: Elephantulus edwardii; assembly: GCF_000299155.1. Lineage (NCBI taxonomy): Eukaryota > Metazoa > Chordata > Mammalia > Macroscelidea > Macroscelididae > Elephantulus > Elephantulus edwardii. The sequence goes on from NW_006399968.1 coordinate 1,709,066, forward strand.
TAATTGAGTATGGATTAAAAAACTATATAAAATCACTGCCATTTTCACTTATGAGCTAGTTTATTGATTCACTTTGGATAAGTTTAGGGGGTTGGAGATAGAACTAAGGGAAATTTTAAGACAATTCCTCATTATTGTGAGTTTTGTATTTGAATAGGAAATACTCATTTAGCTTTTAGATATTATAAGAATGTATCAGACATATCTTGGAAGACTCAGAAAAAAAATCTACAGTGGAGGAGGGCATAGTTTATTATATACACACACACACACACACACACACACATCAAGTCAGAAGCAAGTCATAGCTGACCCCCCTCCAACAGGTTTTCAGAGGTAGTGAATCTGCAACGCAGGAGATTGCTCTTCTTTCTCCTGTTGAACAGCTTTTGAATTTGAACCACTTGACTGGGTTGGGAGCAAATTTTCCTACTACTAAGCCACAAGAGCTCCTTATGGGATTGTGTAATGTTTCAATAACTCTTTTCTTGGTAGTTTTGAATAAGTACTAAGGAAAAAGGAATGGAAAGTTCCATGAACAAGTAGGGTTTCTTCTTAGGTCTTTTAAAATTGTGATTTTAATGAGTTTACAGAAAGGTAGGTTTTTCATTCATTCAGTGTTACACATTTTCCTCCCTCCTCCACCCTTTCCCCTCCCCAGTCCACTTTACGGTGCACCTCTTGTTCCCAGACTGTTGTCATATATATGACATATGACAACATGCGACATTGTCACACATAAAACTAATCATGCATTCCTTTCAAATAGTCCTTCCCCTCATCTCTCTTCCAATGCAGTTGAACAAGTAGTTTGGAGAATCTGGCATATACTACTTCCCCTCTCAGGATCCACATTAGCATATTAAAGGCTCTAAAAAAGCCCTGTAGTACAGAAAGTTATTGAGGTAACCTAGTGTTCTTCCCAAACTATAAATTGCAGACCCCGTTTTTGCTACCAAAGACCTTTACTTTTAAATTTTTTTTATAATTTTTTCTTAAAAACCTGTAACATCAATTACTTTTGATCAATGCCTTTTATCACAAAAATCCTCACTACGCCCCACCTATTCCTTCACCCCACCCATCTGTCCATGATCTCCGATGCCCTCCAGTTTCTTCCCTCTCCTTTGAACAGTTGTACATGTTCTGTTACAGGTTGCTCTGTTCCATACTTTCTTCCATTCTTTCTAGGTTGATCTTACTTTCTCCTAATTCTTTTTTTTTCCCTCCTAATTCTTTACAGTGTTCATTTTATATTCTATTCTGTTCTCTCTGTCCCCCCCCCACTTCCAACTCTCTTCCTATTTTATAATAGAGGTCTTATACAGTATTTGTCCTTTTGTGATTATTTGACCCAGCATAATGTCATTTAGACATACTCTTATTTTGTGATTATTTGACCCAGCATAATGTCATTTAGACATACTCTTATTGTGTAGTTGTGCTTTTTAAAATAAATTTTTATACTGGTTTGCTTACAAAGTTTATATACATTGTTTTTCAGACTGGATCGTTCACATTTCCTTTCTCCTCCCTCCGCCCCATCAAATTGTGCGACCCCACACCCTGCCCATCCTTCTCTCTCTGCTCCTATGCTCCCTCACCCTTGGATCCTCATACACGTTTTACTAGTTATCTTTCTATTTCTACACTAAGCATCTTATACAGTATTTGTCCTTATGAGACTGATTCATGAGTTCATAAGTGTTGTGGGTTTTTAATTTCCTCCCCTTAATTGCTTTTTAATGCTACATAGTATTCTGTTGTGTGAACGTACCACAGTTTCTCTATAGATTTTTTTTTGTTGATGGGCATTTAGGCTATTTCCATCTTCGTGTTATTATGAATAATGCTGCAATAAGCATAAGTGTACATTTTTTTAAAAAAAAACACCAAAAACCAAACAAAAAGATGGGTGTACATATCACGGCTCTGGTTTCCTTTGGGTAAATATTCCCAGTAGAGGAACAGTTGGATCATATAGGTAACATTATGATGAATGGAAAAAGCAATGAGAATGTCAATGCCTTCATCTTACTTGGATCCACAATCTTGGTAACTGTAATCAGGAGATCAGAAAGCGTCTTGCACTGGGAAAGTCTAATCAGGGATCTCTTCAAATTATTGAGGAGTAATAATGTCAGTTTGAGGACTGAGGTGTGCCTGATTCAGGCTATAGTCTTTTCATTCTCTTAACTGTGCATCTGAGAGCTGGACAATGAATAAGTATGGCAGAAGAAGAATTGAAGCCTTCTAACTGTGGTGTTAAGAAAAGTACTGAAAATCCCATGGACGGCAAAAAGAACAGACTGATATGTCTTGGAGAAGGGGCAAACAGAGTGCTCCTTAGAATAAGGATGATAAAACTTTGTCTCACATACTTTGAGTATGTTGGTAGAAGAGTTTATTTCTTGGAGAAGGACACCATGTTTAGGAAGGTGAAGGGGCAGCAAAAGAAAGGAAGGCCCTTGACCAAATGGATTGACTCTGACAATTGGATTGAGTATGTTAGACACTGTGAAGATTACATGGGACAGGACAGTGGTTAGATGAGTTTTTCATAGGGTTGCATTGAGTCATACTTAACAGCACCCAACAACAACAACAACATATTCACCTTTTAGAGGAAGCACCAAACTGCCTTCCACAGCGACTGTACCATTTACAATTCCATTTACAGTTCCACCTATGACAGCTGCAATCTCTTTTCATTCTCACCAATATTTATTGTCTGCTGGTTTGGGGTTTTTTTTAATTATTATTAAATTTTATTAGTTTTAATGAACATTTACAGAAATTTTGGGTTTTTCATTCATTCATTGTTGCACTGTTTTCTCTGCCCTCCTCCCCAGTTCATTCTTCCCCCCCACCTTGAATGTCTGTTTTAATTGTCTAATTGCCACAGTGCTTGTCAGAGCCAGTTCTGATTAATCTACTTTGTCAGTGTGTCCTTTGTCATTCCCTATCACTCCTCCCTGAGAGAGACTTCACCATGATTCTTAAGGAAAGGGGGACAGCATATTCTCTTAGATACTTCATGCTGAAAAGGGACGCTGTGGGTTTCAGGGTGAAGATCTTCCCTCACTACTCTAAAGGGCCCCTTTGGCAGTAGGAAACACATAGACTATTATGGAGATTGATTTTGGAATTTAGATGCACTGTTATTAATTGTGCTT
>NW_006399968.1:1719851-1730384 GCF_000299155.1 Elephantulus edwardii
CGACCCACTAGCCTCTGGCTGGTCTGCAGAGTCCACAGAAGCCAGCTGGCTGGCTCATTTTGGGCAGTTGGTGTAGCCCAAGAGAGCTTGGCCAATTTCCCCACCTATGGGCATGCCCTTAGGTGCTCTCCCGGGTAGTCAGCAATGCCCCAGTAAACACAGCCAAGATCCTACCGGCCTTTCTCCTGCCAGGTTAGTTCCACAAAAGCTCAGCTGATAGCTCCAGGTGATGGCTGGATCTGCGGTGGTGCCCTGAGGTCACAGGGCTGTGGTGGGGGCTGAGGTGAGGTGCGTGGTTGTGGAGCTGCAAGGGGGGAAAGGGGAGGAAAGCATGGGACTAGACTAGCAAAGGAGCACAGGGCATGGACACTACCACCAAGAGGTGGGGGTGGGGCTTGGGCGCTGCTGGGGGTTTATGCAGCAGCACCCTGTGTGTTGGGGGTCACGAAGGTGCGGGCTGCAGGGGGGTCACACAGTAGTGGGTAGTCTTCCCTCCTCTGGGGTCTCACGGTGTTTTCTCCTCTGGAGTTCAGCAGTGGCTGGCTGACTGTTGCTCTTCCTGAGTCTCTTCCTGGCCAGTCTGGCCCCAGAGTTCCATCTGGTGGCAGAGTTCCATCTCTTGTCTGCTGTTTTGTTAAACTTTACTAGTGCTGCTGGGGTAAGATGCTCATTATTTTTATTTGTATATCTCTGCTAGCGATTTTGAGCATTTCCTCATGTGTTTGTTGGCCTTCTGAATATCCTCCTTGGTGAAATCTTTTATTTTGTAATTGGGTTATTAGTCTTTTTCTTGTGGAGGCCCTGTTGTGTTTTGTAAATTTTAGTTATGAGTTCCTTGTTGGAAATATCATTACTAAATATTTGTCCTCAGTCTTTGGACTTATTTTTCACCCTCCTGGAAAAGTTTTTGATGCACACAAGGACTTTCTTTTTAGAAAGTCCTATTTGTCAATTTTGTCTTCTGGTTTTCCACTTTTTGCTGTGTTGAAAGCCTACTCCTGCTGTAAACCAGGGTTTCTAAATTGGTTGCTAATTTTTCACTGATGGTCTTTATGGTTTTTTGTTTTATCCCTAGGTCTGCGATCCACTTTGAGTTGGTTATGGGGTGAGATGTAGATTCTATTTCAGTTTTCTGCAGGTAAGTGCCAGTTTTGCCAGCAAAACTGGTTAAAGAGGTGACTTTTCCCTATTTAAAGGTTTTTCTTTCCTTGTCAAATATTAATTGATCAGAGGTAGGGAGTTTGATGCCTCCTACTTACTTTACTTTTATTTTTCAGAAGAGCTTTTCTTGTTCGGGGTCTCTTTCCTTTCCAAATAAAATAGTAAATTGCCTTTTTAATCTCTTTGAAGAGTGACATTGGCATGTGTACTGGATTGTGTTAAACTTGCAGATTGCTTTTGGTGGAATTATCATTTTCACAATGTTGAATGTTCCTAGCAATGAACATGAAATAGTTTCCCATTTTTCTAGTTTTGTTACTTTTCTTGTAGTAGTGTTTTATAGTTTTCCTTATGTAGGTTTTTTGTGTCTCTAAATAGGTTTATCCTTAAGTACTTGATTTTTTTGTTGGCTATTGTAATGGACTTCCTTATTCCTTTTCAATGTTTTCTTTATTGCTCTGGAGAGATCAAACCAGTTTTTGTATGTTGTTCTCATATCATGCCAATTTGCTGAATTGGCCTACTAGGTCTAGCAGGTCTTGTTGCTGTTATTTTTGAGTCTTTAGGATGTTCTTTGTCCATGATCCTATCATCTGTATATGTTGTTGTTACATGCCGTCAAGTTAGAACCTACAAAATGTTTTCAGAAGCAGTAAATCATATGGGAGTAGATTGTAATGCCTTTGGTAGCACAACTTCTTACCACTAGACCTCCAAAGATTTACCTCTTCTTTGCCAATGTGTATACTTCTTCTTTCCTTCTCTTGATTTATTGCTTTAGCTACCATTTGACTGTGTAGATCATAACAAACTATGGCTGACTCTGAGAAGAATGGGAATCCCAGAACACTTGATCGTTCTAATGCGAAACTTATACTTGGACCAGGAGGCAGTCGTCAGAACAGAGCAAGGGAACACTGCATGGTTCAAAATTGGGAAGGGCGTACGCCAGGGATGCATCCTATCTCCACACCTTTTCAACCTATATGCAGAACAGATTATCCAGGAGGCTGGGCTCTATGAGGAGAAATGTGGGATCAAGATTGGTGGATGATTTATCAACAATCTGCGTTATGCAGATGACACAACCCTGCTTGCTGAAACTGAAGAGGACCTGAAGCGCCTGCTGCAGAGTGTCAAGGACTGCCGCCTACAATATGGATTGAGGCTCAATGTCAAGAAGACAAAGATTCTCACCACTGGACCAATTGGCAGCATCAGGATGGATGGTGAAGAGATTGAGATTGTACACAGCTTTAGTTTGCTTGGCTCTGTAGTCAACAGTCTTGGCACCAGCAGCCAGGAAATTAAAAGGCACATTGCCATGGGAAAGTCTGCTGTTAGGGACCTCTCCAAAGTACTGAAGAGCAATGGTGTCTCTCTGGAGACTAAGGTGCGTCTGATACAGGCTATGGTCTTCGCAATCACTTGTTATGCATCAGAGAGTTGGACAATGACCAAGGAGGATAGAAGGAGAATTGATGCCTTTGAGCTGTGGTGCTGGAGAAGAGTATTGAGAGTACCATGGACTGCTAGGAAAACAAACAGATTTGTCCTGGAAAGGGTTAAACCAGGTGGCTCCTTGGAGGCAAGGATTCTGAGGCTCCGTCTAACATACTTTGGACATGTTGTGAGGAGAGACCGGTCCTTGGAGAGGGACATCATGCTTTGGAGGGTGGAGGGACGGCGCAGGAGAGGAAGGCCCTCTATGAGGTGGATTGGTTCAGTGACTGGGATAATCAGGATGGGAGTGTCAGAGACAGTGCGATTGGCACAGGACAGAGTGGAGTTTAGGGCTGTTGTACATAGGGTCGCTATGAGTCGCAAGCGACTCGACGGCACGTAACAACAACAACAACAACCACTTCCAATATGATATTGAGTAGGAGTGGTGATAGGGGACATCTTTGCCTGGTCCTTGTTCACAAGGGGAACGTTTTTAGTCTCTCAGCTTTGTATATATGCTTTTAATGATGTTGAAGAAATTCCCCTCTATTCCTATTTTTTTCTGTAAACATTCATTAAAATTACAATTAAAAATGACATATAGGGAAGATATCATATTGCAGTATCTAGTAGCAGCAAAATCTTGAAAGTAATGCTTTTCTAAAGGCAGTGGATGCCCATTTCTGGGATGAAACAATTTGAAAACCGGTCTTCAAACAATATAATCACCATCTAGTTCTTGGAATTAGTTCTGTAGCATACCAGGAGATTATTTTTGCCAATGATTTTGAATGTCAGGGGTTTTCATAACAGTAGAGAAGAACAGGTTTTAATTTCAATTCAACAGCATTTCTTGAAGTCAGCAGTGTGTTTCTATCATATCCTCAAATGGCTTAAAATCAGGCACTGACTTTACTTCTTTGAGGAAATAGATGGTTATAAATGATATCCATTACAACTGTCTTTTGTTGAAAGTGTTTTCTGCATCAATTAAAATGATCATGCAGTTCTTGTCCTTTGTTTTATTGATATGATGGATTACCATTGATTTTTCTTATCTCAAACCATCCCTGCATACCTGTTGTTATAAATCCCATTTGATCATGATGTTGTGATGAATCGTACTTGATAATCTTTTGATATACTGTTGGATTCTACTAGCTATGATTTAAATTTTTTTTCATTGTTGCATGTTTTTTTCTCTCCCCTTCCCACCCCTCCAGCCTACCCTGCAATGCACTTCTTGTTCCAGAATGTTGTGTATGTATAATGCCTAATCATTTTGAACAGCTCTTCCCCTCATGCAATCTGTCCACTCTTTCTTCATTCTCTCCCTAAGCCCCTCATGTCTGTCCTATTTTATAACAGTTATGTTATACTGTGACACTGATGAGTCAAATGTGAGAATGTTTACCCATGGTGGACAATGTTTGGTGAAGCTCCCCGATTAAAACAAGCCTGAAAGCAGCACAATAGCAAGCCTCTAGAAAACCTATGAACCTGGAGAAAGGACAAAAGTTATACAAGAGGTGTCCAGGACTTTCATTCATAGGGTCACTATGAGTCGCCTGAGACTTGATGGCAGTTAACAACAACATGTTATACAGTGTCTGTCCTTTTATGACAGAGATATTTCACTTAGTATAATGTCCTCTAGGCTTCCCATGTTGTGTAATGTTTTACAAGTTCATTTTTTTCAATACCGTTTAATATTCCATTGTGCTTTCTATCCATTCATTTGTTAATGGGCACAAGCACAACATGGGTATACATACATCTGTTTGAATCATGACTGGTTTCTTTAGGGTATATTCCCAGTAGTAGCATTGCTGGATCAAATGATATTTCTATTTCTAACTTGTCTAGAAAGCATAGATTGCCTTCCATAGTGACTGTACCATTTTATACTCCCACCAGCAATGAATTCATGTTCCAGTCTCTCCACAACCTCACCAGTTTGCTGCCCTGTTGAACTTTGTCATCATTGCTGGGGTATGTTAAGAATTTTTGTGTCTATGTTCATGAAAGATCTTGGTCTGTAGTATTCTTTTGTGATGATGTTGCTTCCTGGTTTTGGTATCAGGATTATGCTTGCTTCATAGAGTGAATCTGGGAATGTTCCCTCATTTTCTATATTTTAAATACTTTAAGTAGAATTGGTGACAAGTTTTTCTCTCAATGTTTGGTAGAATTTACTGCTGTTTTGTTGCTTTTAGGTTTTTATGACCTGTTCAGTTTCTTCTTTATATTGGGTCAATTCAAGTGTTTTTCTTTTGTCTGTGACGATTTTAGTTGAGCATGAATCCCAAAGAATTTGTCATTTTGCTCTATTTTAAAATTTTTAGGTGTATGTCGTTGTTGTTAGGTGCTGTTGAGTTGAGTCAGCTGTGACTCACAGTGACCTTATGAACCTTTCCCTGTCCTGTGCCATCCTTATCATCTCTGATACCATTGAACCAATTGTTAAAGTCACTTTGCCAACCCATTTCACTGAGAGGTTTCCTCTCTTAAACGGACCCTTCAACTTTCCAAGCATAATGTCCTTTTCCAAGGACTAGCCTCTCCTAAAAACATGCCCAAAAGTGAGACAAAGCTTCACTATCCTTTCCTCCAAGGAGCACTCTGGCTGTACTTTCTCCAATACATAATGGTCTGTTCTTTTTGAAGCCCATGGGATATTCAGTACTCTTCTTCAACACAACTCAAAGGCACCCATTCTTGTCCTGTCATTCGTAGTCATTGTCCAAACTTTCAGATGTTGTTGTTATGTGCCATCGAGTCATTTGCGACTCATAGAGACCCTATGTACAAGAGCTCTAAACGCTGTTCTATCCTGTGCCAACCTAGCCATCTCAAACGCACTTATTCCCACCGCTCCAGTCACAGAATCGTCCCATCTCATCGAAGGTCTTCCTCTCCTTCGCCACCCCTCTACTCTGCCAAACATGATGTCCCTCTCCAAGGACCAGTCCCTCCTTGCAACATGCCCAAAGTATTTCAGTTGAAGCTTCATAATCCTGGACTCCAAGGAGCATTCTGGCTTCACCTTCTCCAGGACAAACCTGTTTATTCTCCAAGCAGTCCATGGTATATTCAACACTCTTCTCCAGCACCAAAGCTCAAAGGCATCAATTCTCTACCAACCCTATTCACTGTCCAACTCTCTGATACATATAATTCAAAAGACCCTGGCTTAAGTGAGATAGACCTTAACCTTTAAACTGATAGCATTGTTCTTCACACCCTAGAGAGGCCCTTGATTATTGATTTACCCAATGCAGTGCATCTTTTGATTTCTTAATTGCTGGTGCCAAAGATGTTGATTGTAGATCCAATTAAAATTAAATCATTGACAACTTTAATCTTCTCTCTGGCTATCATGATATTGCCTAATGGCTCAGTGATGAGGAATTTTTTCTTCTTGATTTTGAGGTGTAATCCATAATGAAAGCTGTACTCTTTGATATCTGCAGCAAGCATTTCAAGTCTCTTTGCTTGTTGCAAACAATGTTGTGTCATCTTCAAAATGCCGGTTGTTGAGTCTTCCTCCAATCCTAGTGCAACACTTTTCTTCATAAAGTCCAGACTCTAGAATGATTTGTTTGCTATGCATATTGATTAGATATGGAGAAAGGATATAGCCCTGCCACACATCTTTCTTTTTTTCAATTAATTGTAATGAAAGTTTACAGAGACTTAGGGTTTTCAGTCATTCATTGTTGCACTTTTCTCCCTGCCCACTTCCTACCCCCAATTCAATCTTCTTCTTGAAAAGTAAAAGAAAAATTCTTTCATTGTTATGCAGTCACTCCCCCCAAGTCCACTCCATTATGCAGCCTTCATTCTGGACTCCTGTAATGACAATAATACTCAACCATATATCCCTTTTAAACAGTTCTTTCCCTCATATGTTCCAATGCAGGATACATCATTCCACCCCTTCTTCTCTGTTTTCCCTCAAACCTGATGTCAGTCCCGTTTTACAACAGTGGTCCTATGCAAAATTTGTCCTTTTGTGATTGAGATATTTCACTCAGCATAATGTCCTCCAGGGTCATCCATTTTGCATAATATTTCATTAGTTCTTTGTTTTTCAAAGCTGTGTAGTATTCCATTATGTGAATACACCAGAGTTTCTCTATTCATTCATTTTTTAACGGGCACTTGGGCTGTTTGCAGCTCTTTGCTAGTGCAAACAAAGCCACAATAAACATGGGTGTGCATAGCAGATAAGGGGTTGTATTGCCAAACAAAAAGTGTCTGTTCATATCCTGTGCGCATCCTCACCCTGCTGCTCCTACCCTCCCCCTGTTGGATCCTCACATGTTCTTGTGATGGTGAATAAAGCAGGTATAAACATTGGTGCACAAATCTTCGTTTGTGCCTCAGTTCTAATTTTCTCAGTTTCTAATTTTCTAATAGTCCTAGGAGTGGAATAGCTGGGTCATATGGAATCTTGTATGTTCAGCTCTTAAATCCCTACATACATCAGAAACAGTTTCCAACAGAGAGGAAAAAAAAACCTACTGACTGGAAAAAAAACATATAGCAATACCAGACAAGGGTCTCATATCAAAAGCTTACAGAATCCTACCAGCAGTCAGGAAATCAAAAGTCGAATTGCACTGGGAAAGTCTGCTGTCAGGAACGGCTCCAGAGTACTGAAGAGCAATGATGCCAGTCTAAAGACTAAGGTGTTCCTGATCCAGGCCATAGTCTTCACAATTACTTGCTTTGCATCAGAAAGCTGGACAATGACTAGAAATGATAGAGAATAGATGCCTTCAAGCTGTGGTGCTGGGGAAGAGTATTGAATATACTTTGGACCGCTAGAAGAACAAACAGGTTCATCTTAGAGAGGGTGAAATCAGGCTTCTCTGTGGAGGCCAGGATTCTATACTTTGGGCAAGTTACAAGAAGGGCCCAGTCCTTGGAGAGGGACATCATGCTTGGAAGGCTGGATGGACAGTGCAAAAGAGAAAAACTCTCAGTGAGATGGATTAATTTAGTGACTAGGGTAATGGGGATAGGCGTGTCAGAGACAATAAAGTTGACACAGGATAGAACAGGTTTCAGGGCTATACAGTACATAGGGCCACAATGAGTTGCAAGCAACTCAATAGCACTTAACAACAACAACAACAGGGCTTCCACAAGAGAGATGCTGATCACACAGTTACAAAATGGGCAAAAGACATCTTCACAGAGAAGGCAATTCGGTTGGCAGACACATGAAGAAATGCCCAAAATTACCGCAATAAGAGAGATGCAAAATGAAAACCACAATGAGATACCATCTCACACTAGAAGCAGTGACAAAGTATAACAGGACAGCAAGCAATAAATGTTGGCGAGGATGTGGATGGGACAGAATTTTCATATATTGTTGGAAGGATTGTAAAATGGTACAACCACTCTGGAAGGCAATTTAATGTTTCCTCAAAACACTGAACATAGAATCTTTGTTTTCTTGATGTTGAGCTTCAATTCATATTAAAGGCTACGTCCTTGACCTTCTGCAGCAAATTCCTCAGGTCCTCTTCAGTTTAAGCAAGAAAGGTTGTGTCATCTTCATAACACAGTTTATTGATGATGAGTCTTCCTCCAATCCTGATTCCACATTCCTCCTCATAGAGCCCAGCTTCCCAGATGATCTGTTCCACATATAGATTGAAAAGGTATGGAGATAGGATGAATCCCTGACATATACCTTTCCTGATTTTGAACCATGCAGTGTTTCCTTGCTATGTCCTGATGACTGCCTCTTGGTTCAATTATAGATTTTGCATAAGCACAATCAAGTGTTTTGGGATTCCCATTCTTCTCAGAGTAAGTAACAGTTTATTGTGATCCACACAGTCAAATGCCTCTGGTACCCTCTGTTTTCAGCTAAGATCCATCTAACATGGCTATAATATCTCTAGTGCCACTACCTCTTCAAAACCCAACCTGCACATCTGGAAGTTCTCTGTTTTAGTCATTTTGGGATAATTATCTGCAGGATCTTATTTGCATGTTATACTAATGATATTGTTCAAGAATTTTCACACTTTGTCAGATTTTTTTTAATGGAATAAGTATACATTTTTCCCAGTCATTTGACCAGGTGGTTGTCCTCCAGATCTCTTGGCACATCCTGGTGAGCATATTAAGGTTACAATTGTTTGTTTGTTGAAATGTGTCAATAGGTATGCCATCGATTCCTGGGTCCTTATTTTGTGCTGATTCCTTCAGAGCAGCTTGAACATGCTCATACATTATTTCATGAAATTCTTCTGTGTTAGCTAATTGCAACTCAAGGCTTGAATTTGTTTCTGAGTTTCTACAGCTTAAAAAACGTTGAACAAGGAGAGTGGCATGTGCAGAGAGCAATGAGCGCAGAGAGTGACAAACACAGACAGAGACACAGACAGACACAGACACACACACACACACAGAGACACACACAGACAGACAGACACACACAGATACACAGAGAGTGACAAACACAGAGAGTGACAGGCACAGAGAGCAATGAACAGCTGGAGTTTGAGTGGAAACTGTTATTAAAACAATAGTTTGGGAGCTGTAGGGAGCAGCAAGCATCAGCAGGGAGCAGAGAGCCTCAGTGAGGAGCAGTGAGCCTCAGCAGGGAGCAATGAGGCTCAGCAGAGAGCAGTGAGCCGTGGTGAGGAGCAGCAAGCCACGGTGGAGCCCACCCACCAGGTGCAAGCAGAAGAGCAAGATTTTGAGTGAGGTAGCAGAAGAGCAAGATTTTGAGTGAGGTACTTAGATTGGGGGGGGGGATCACCGCTGATTGCTGGACAGCATGGGACCCCTTCCCCTTAAGCAAGAGTAAATGGAACAGCTGGAGCTTGACTGGGGTGGCAGACCCAGTTTTCAAGGGGAATACCAAGGCTTTCTGGTTTTTGTTTGTTTTTTTTTCATTCAGGTCCTCCCCACACACACACACACTGCTCCCCACCCCTGTGTGTGTCTGTGAGCACTCCCCCCCCTTGCCCCGCATCTGTCTGTGCATGCATCCACCCTATGTCCATCTGTGTGTGTGTGTGTGCCTGGCCAACGCTGCTCTGGAGCAGTCACTTCAGAACAAGAACCAGCTATTGCCTCAAAGATGAACATCTCTACCACAGCAATGCCATAAAAGAAGCAGGTTACCTTACACCCTACACAAGCCCAAAGCAAGTTTTCACCCCAAAAAGTGAGTGACACAGTGTCAATGGATTTCCAGAAACCAGAAAGTCTGATGGAACTTTCTGACACACAATTTAAAAGAACAATGATAGAATAATTTCAATGGGTGAAAGATGAACTTGAAGAATTACAGGACACTGCAAGCAAAAACCAGGAGGAGCTTAAAACAACAATCCAAAACAATGCAGATAAAACAAATGAGACATTAGAGGTTCTGGAATAACAAGAAACCACAAACCAAAATATGAGTGCCAATGTTTCAGATGCTGTCAAAATGATGGAGGGAGATATGAGCAAAATTGAAAAGATGGAATTGAAGAGAATTGAAGAGAACATAGAACCAGTGAAATAGAAGATAGAGTTGTCACTACTGATATGCTAGAACAAAAAGCAGAATCATGAAGGAAAAACAAGAAAACATAAGAATAACGTGGGACACTATCAAGAGAAATAAAATGCACATAATTGAAATCCCAGAAGAGGAAGAAGCAAGGAAAGGCACCAGAAAAGTTGTGAAAGAATTACTGGAAGAAAATTTTCCAGGCATAATGAGGAATGAGAGAATATATATTCAAGAAGCTGAGCAAACGCCATATAGAATTGACCTTAAAAATAAGCCCAAAAGAACATTATGCTGAGTGGAGTATCCCAGTCACAAAAGGACAAATATTACATGATGCCACTGTTGTAGAATGGGACTGTCCTTGGGGTTGGGGAGAGACTGAGTAAGAT
>NW_006399968.1:1731011-1741106 GCF_000299155.1 Elephantulus edwardii
CCCAAAATCTCTGTAAATGTTTATGAAAATTAATAAAATATAATTATAGAAAAAAATAAGCCCCAAAACCAAAAAACAAACCCACTAAGGCATATCATAGTCAAATTTGCCAGAATGGAAGATATGGAGAGACTTCTGGAAGCAGCGAGGGAGAAATAAAGACTAACTTATAAGGGAGAGCCAATAAGATTAAGTGCCAATTTCTAAGCAGAAAACATGCGGGTAAGAAGACAGTGGAATGACATATACTGAACAGTCAACCAAGAATATTGTACCTAGCAAAACTGTCCATCAAATATGAAGAAGGTATCAAGATATTCCCATAAAAAAAAGAACCTAAGAGCGTTTGTAAAAACAAGATCAGCATTGCAGGAAACACTGAGAGACATCCTCCTTACAGAGGTGCCACAGAAAGCAGAATGGACCAAAATAACCAGCAACAACACCAAAAAGAACAAAATGATAGCATCAAAACCTTGCCTCTGAATAATCACACTGAATGTGAGTGGTTTAAATACAACACTGAAGAGAAAAAGATTTGTGTAAAAACCAAAATCCATCAATATGTTATCTACAAGAGACACACCTGAAAAATTAAGACAAAGACTAAAAATAAAAGAGTGGAAAAAATATTCCAAGCAAATAACAACCAGAAAAAAGCAGAAGTAGTGATAATAATCTCTGATAAAATAAATTTGAATACAAAAAATATCACAAAGGACAAGGAAGGTCACTTTATAATGCTTGAAGGGTCAATAAAACAAGAGGACATAACAATAATAAATATCTATGCCCAAATTAAGATCTGCAAAATATATAAAACAAATATTAACAAAACTGAAAAAGGAAATAGATAACACTACTACAGTACTTGGAGACTTCAATATACCACTATCAAGAAAAGATAGAACTACCAGAAAGAAACTCAACAAAGATACTCAAGAATTAAACCACACAATAAACCAACTCGATCTCATAGATATTTATAGGCTAATGCACCCTAAAAAAGCACAGTACACCTTCTTTGCCAATGTGCATGGAACATTCTCCAGAATAGATCACATTTTCGGTCATAAGGTAAGCATCAGTAAATTAAAAAACATAGAAATAATACAAAGCATCTTCTCAGACGACAATGCTACAAAATTATAAATTAATAACAAGAAGATAAAGGAGAAAACCCCCATACATTTGGAAGCTGAACAACACCTTGCTTGAACATGAGTGGGTACTAGAAGAAATAAAAAACGAAATTAAAAAGTATCTTGAATCAAATGACAGTGAAAACAGCACTTACCAAAACCTCTTGGAAATAGTCAAAGCAATAATCAGAGGTCAATTCATAGCAATAAAACACATTGGAAGGCAGGGGAAAATGACCATGACTCTCTAACCCAACATTTTTAACAAATTGAAAAAGAACAGCAAGAAAACCTGACGCCCTCTAAAAAATCCTGAAATTATAAAAATTAGAGTAGAAATAAATGAAATAGAAAACAGAAAAACAATTGAAATCATCAACACAACTAGGAGTTGGTTCTTTGAGGTCAATAAAATTGACAAACCACTAGCAAAATTAACAAAAGAAAAGACATATAGTCCGAATAAAAAATGAAATGGGCAATGCCACAACAGAACCAATAAAACTAAAAAGGCTAACAATGGAAATATTATGAAAAATTGTACTCAAACAAATATGAAAATCTAGAGGATATGGACAAATACTTAGAAATTCGCAACCTACCTAAACTGACACAAACCAAAATTGAACACAATTACAAAAGAAGAAATTGAAAAAGTAATAAAACAATTTCCAGCCAAAAAAAGCCCTAGACTAGATGGTTTTACAAGTGAATTTTATCGAACATTCAGAGAACTGTCACCAATTCTACATAAACTATTTCAGAAAATAGAAAAAGATGGAATTCTCCCAGACTCGTTCCATGAAGCAAACATAACCTTGATACCAAGGCCAGGTAAAGACACCATCAAAATAGAAAAATCATAGGCCAATATCTCTCATGAACATAGATGCAAAGATCCTGAATAAAATCCTGGCCAATGGAATCTAATGATACATAAAAAAAATATATTTCACCATGACCAAGTGGGATTCATTTCAGGGATGCGAGGATGGTTCAACAGAAGAAAAACAATCAATGTAATTCATCACATTAACAACAAGAATCACTTGATCTTATCAATTTATGCAGCAAATGCCTTTGACAAACTCCAACACCCTTTCCTGATTAAAACACTCAAAAAATAGGATTAGATGGGAATTTCTTGAACATAGTAAAAAGTATATACACAAACCTGAGAGCCAACATAGTTCTCAATGGAGAGAGGGTAAAGACATTCCCTTTGAGAACAGAAACTGGACAAGGATGCCCACGATCACTTTTCAATATTGAGCTATCTTATTCAATATTGTATTAGAAGTCTTAGTGATATCAATAAGACAAGAGAAAGACATTACAAGTATACAAATTGGCAAAAAGGAGGTAAAATTATTTCTATATGCAGATGATATGATAGTATACTTAGAAAACTCTAAAGACTCGGCAAGAAAACTAACTACAGGGCATAGTTGACCAATTCAACAGTCAGGATACAGATCAACATACAAAATTCAATTGAATTTCTCTACAGTGACAAAGAGAATGCAGAAGTGGAGCTAAGGAAAACAATACCCTTAACAATAGTTAATCACAAGGTTAAATACTTGGGAGTAAATGTAAGCAGAAGCACAAAGGTTCTATTCAAAGAAAATTCCAAAAATTAATACAAGAAACAAAGAGACCTTGAGAAGTGGAAGAATATCTCTTGCTCATGGATAGGAAGACTCAATGTCGTGAAAATGACAACACTACCAATGCAATCCCAATATGAATACTAAGTCCATTCTTCAACGAGATGGAAAAAGCAATCTCCAGTTTCATGTGCAATGGAAAGAGGCCCCTATTATACTGCATTGAAACGGATGAGGGAGAGAACTGTTTAAAAGGGATATATGATTGAGTATTATTGCCATTACAGAAGTCCAGAATGAAGGCTACATAGTGGAGGGAGGGATTGCATAACAATGAAAGAGTTGTTCTTTTACTTTTCAAGGAGAAGAGTCAATTGGGAAGTAGAGGGTGGGCAGGGAGAAAAGTACAACAATGAATGACTTGAAACCCTATATTTTTAGAATTTATAATATACTCGAGCACCACAACAAGATAAAGGTAAACAACCCAATTGCAAAATGGGCATAGGCTATGAACACACACACTTCACCAAAGAAGACATTCAGATGGAAAAATGTTCAAAATCCCTAGCTCTAAGAGAGATGCAAGTCAAAACAACTATGAGATATCATCTCATGCCAGTAAGAATAGCAAAATTCAACAGAACAGCAAACAACAAATGCTGGCAAGGTTGCAGAGAAACTGTAACCCCTTTTCACTGTTGGTGGGAGTGTAAAATTGTGCAACCATTCTGGAAATCAGTATGGCGCTGTCTCAAAAAGTTGGAAATAGAAATACCATTTGACCCAGCAATTCCACTACTGGGAATATACCCTAAAAAAACCATAACTGCCCCCAAGCAGATATATGCACACCCATGTTTATTGTGGCTTTTTTCACAATAGCAAAGAGTTGGAAACAACTCAAGTTCCCATCAACAAATAAATGAATAGTGGCATTTTCACACAATGGAATACTATTCTGCATTGAATACAAGGAACTCATGAAATAGTATTCAAAATAGGTGACCCTGGAGGACATTATGCTGAGTAAAATATTTCACTCAGAAATGGACAAATGCTGCATAGTGCCACTATTATAAAACTGTACTGATATTGGGATTGGGGGTAAGTTAAGGGGGGATAAATAATGTATACTGCATTGAAACAGTTGAGGGAGAGGACTGTTTAGGGGGAATATATGATGAGGTATTATTGTCATGACAAGAGTCCAGAATGAATACTGCGTAGTGGAGTGGATTGGGGGAATAGGATTGTATAACAATGAAAGAATTTTATGTATGTATGTATGTATGTATCTATGTATGTATGTATGTAATTTATTTACGTTTCAAAGAGAAAAGTGAACTGAGTGGGAGAGGTGTCAGGGAAGAAAGTGTGCAACAATGAATGAAAGGAAATCCAAAGTCTCTGTAAACTTTCATTAAAATAAAATTAAAATATTGAACGAGTTCATGCCTTTTGATTTTTCAACTCCAGCTCTTTGCTCCTTTCACTATAATACTTTGCTTTGTCTTTAAGTACCGCCCTTTGAAATCTTCTGTTCAGTTCTTTAACTTCTTGATTTCTTCCCTTTGCTTTGACTTCTTGCACTCTAGTGCAATATTTAGAGTATCTTCTGACATCTATTTTGGTCTTTTCTTCTTCCTTCATTTTTGTAATGACCTTTTGATATCCTACTACAGTGAGTAGCAAATAGGGCCTTAGAAGCTTGCAAGCATCCATGTAAGGTGTAACTATTGTTTTTTCTTTGCTCAAAGCAAATAAGGGTGAAGAAAACTAAAGGACTAATTAACCATGTGAATCATCTCCATGACTCTGAGATAAAAAACAAAACGAAACAAAACAAACAAACTCCCAACACATGACTGACTGCACTGAAAGGAATTTCAATGCAAAGTTCTAGCTAGATTGGGAGAAACATGTAAGACAAGACTTAAAACCTTAAAAATGACCAGGCTTACTGGTCTGACAGAGACTAATGGAATCCCCAAACTGGGCACCAAAATCATCCCCAGCACTCAAGATCCAACCAAACAAAAGATGAGCTTATCACGTGATCAATAACATCAGGAGGGTGTGTGCTTCTTAGAGCAATCAATTTAGGGCAGTCGGCTGGATTAAATGGGCAACATTCACCTAGAAAGGAAACTCTGAAAACATAAGGACATAGGAATAGACAAGTGGAAATGGGAATTTGGATACTCAGAGAATTATGCTCAGTGAAAAAAAAGTAGATCTCAAAAGGTTAAATAGTATATGATTCCATTTGTCTAATACTCTTGTAATGATAAAATTGAAGGGATGGAGCCTAGATTAAGCAGTTTCCAGAGATTAGGAAAAGAATAGGTAAGGAACAGAATAGCGTACGATAAAAAGGCAGCGTAGAGACCTCAGTTGTGATGGAAATAAGCTCTATTTTGAAGCGTCAATGTTGATAGGAAATGATAAAAAAACTAACAGTGTCAAAAAATCTGAAACTCTTCTTGACAATGATGTGCAAGTGTGGCTATATAATACAAGAAAGACAGACTCATCCAGAGGAAAAACAAAAAACCACGGTGGCTGGAGAAGTAGACCACTGTAAAGAAATTAGAAGCTGTGCACAGCCAGCCGTGTAAACACTACTTCCCACTGGAAAAAAATACATAAATCTTTTTGTAAGATAAAGATGGGGCCAATCTGTCCTGATCTGTTCATAGTTTGTTCTGCATGTCTAATAAACCTCAGTTTCTTTCTTTTTTTTTGTTTGTTTGGGTTTTTTAAATTATTATTAAATCTTATTCGTTTTAAGGAACATTTACAGAGATTTTGAGTTCTCATTCATTCATTGCTGCACTGTTTTCTCTACCCTCCTCCCCAGTTCATTCTTCTTCCCCCCCCCGAATGTCTGTTTTAATTGTCCAATTGCCACAGTGCTTGTCAAAGCCAGTTCTGATTAATCTCCTTTGTCAGTGTGTCCTTTGCCATTCCCTATCACTCCTCCCTGAGAGAGACTTCACCCTGATTCATAAGGAAAAGGGGATGGCGTATTCTCTTAGCTACTTCCTACTGAAAAGGGACGCTGTGGGTTTCAGGGTGAAGATCTTCTCTCACTACTCTAAAGGGCCCCTTTGGCAGTAGGAAACACATAGACTATTATGGAGATTGATTTTGGAATTTAGATGTACTGTTATTAATTGTGCTTAGCCGTACATGTTCATATCCTTGAAGATGTATCATGGAGGTATTGCAACCTAGAAGACACAAATTTAACTAACAAGTTAAAAGTACATGAGTCAAAAATTAACAAGCAATAATATTCCGAGTAGAGGTTCTAGTAGTGGCACAAATCAAGTTACAGAGGGAAGGTGGTTCTTAGAATAAAAGGCCTATAGACTAGCACTTTGTCTATTATAGTGTACAGATTAGGAACCACAAGATGTAGAGGCTCAGCTATGTCATTTATGCTTCTTAAGTCCTGGAGCAAATTCCATCTACCACTGGGCTGTTTTACAATGCAGAAGTTCACATGCAAGGTAGAGGTGAAGTAAGGAACTGCTTATGAGGTTTTCCGTACATTCCAACAACTAAGAGATAGTGAGAAGAGTTGGGACCTCAGAAGGCTTTTAGGACCAATTAGTAGGCTCTGTGTCCAGGAGAAAATTAATATACTTACCAGTAATGTTAATGCTCATCCACAGCTCTTCTGGGAGGATCTAAATCGTTGAAGCGTCCTCCTTTGTTTCGAGCTGGGAGCTGTGGCCTGTCAGTCCTGTCTGCCATGAGGGCCTGATGTGGGCCACCTTGGCCAAGTGTCCTTCAGAGCCGCACTTAAAGCAAGTGAATGGGAGATTCCTCTCTACTCCCTTGCCTATCTGTGGTTCTCGTCTGTGATACTGTCTACTGAAGTGGCCCAGCTTTCCACAGTGGAAGCAATTCTGACCTCCTTTATTACCTTTGGGTGGCACTGTATATGAGTAAGACTTCCTTTTCCTGACACAGGCCCTAAACTGGCAGCAATAGCTGCCCCGATAATTTTGGCCATTCTCTGGTCTTTTCCCTCTAGATCCCAGTTGTTAAAAGAGGGAAAAATTTAAGCAAATGCATAACAAATCATTTTGAACATTATAATCTTTTAAGCTTATGGCTAAAAGTATTAACAATATCATCATTTCCAATCCAGAGATATGTGTTCCAATGCAGTACCTATTTTCCATAAATGGTTTTGGTAAGAGGAATGTTGTCGCACTTGGTGTCTTTCTGTGTCAGTGTTCTACCAAAGTCTCATACTTGAATTAGAACTTTCTAGTTCTTACTCGAGGAAGCCCCTGGACTTCTTTGGAATTCATCCCCTTGACAATGTCTTGGTTGTGTTATTATATGATATAGTTTTGGAAGATGTTATTACTAGAGAAAACTGGGTAGTTTATACAGTTTTTCTCTACTATATCTTAATAATAGACTATGAATTTACAATTATCTTAACTGTTTGATGGGAAAAACCAAAACTGATATTACTAAAACTATACACTTTATTTCTTTATTTTTCTTAAAGCTGGCAGAACAATGACATTTTTTTACAACAATGAGAAGTTCAAACACTGACCCCTGAAAAATTTGACTTGATAGAAATTTACTAACTTGAAGTTTGTTACAATTTGTTACTGACTAAAATTGAATAAAGGAGCTCTGGTGGTCTAGTGGGTAAGGAGTTGCTAACCCAAGGGCAGATAAGTTCAAATCCACTAGCTGTTCCATGAGAGAAAGATGAGCTCTCTCCTCCTGTGCCATTTACCTTACAGTCTCTGAAAACCTACTGGTAGGTCAGCAGAAGTTTATTTCAACTTGATGGCAATGAGTTTAGCTTGAAAATTGAATGATGGAGTCAAATTTTCTTCTTTACAATATTTAGATCTTCAGAATACAACCCTGGAGGCTTTAATTGGCAAAAATATTTGTCCTTAAAGAAAGCCCATGATAGAAGAGGCAGCAATTGTTCAAATTTGAGGTTGCTGGAAAAAACAGATACATGAATGAAATGTATTCCAATGTGACGAATTTTTTTAAAACCAGAACAAAACCAGAAAAATTTGGGAACAGTGACTGTACCATATAGAAAATATTAGGGAATTGAATTAGTTTTAAAAGGTTTGTGTTAGAGACTCTTACCTCAGTGAAAATTCATTAACCTTGGTATTGTGATGGACACACTTGTGTTTAAGTATAGGATCAGCATGTCTTATCACCTAATATCTAAACCTTAGCAATTGTTTGCCAGGTACTAGGCACTTAATGCATGTTAGGTTCCTTTACATTTAGTTTATCTCCTTTGATTTTTACAACCTCTCTATGTCATAAATATTACTATATTTCATGTATGAAAAAGTGATGTTTACTGACACTAAGGAAGGGTTCCAAGATGCTGCTGCTTAGAAAGAAAGGTGAGAGAATGGGGATTTAATCCCAGGTCTTTCTTCTTATTTCTTTTTTAATTTATTCATTCATTGTTGCACATTTTCCTCCCTCCCCCCTCATTATTCCCTTCCCCAGTCCACTTTGCAGTGCACCTCTTGTTTCAACTTGTTGTCATATCTATAATGTCTAATCACATATTTGTTTCAGACTCTTCTTCCCCTCATCTGCTCCAAAGCAGCAGCAGATCAGAAACCCAGGTCTTTCTGAGCCTCTAGTCCATGTTATTGCCATACATTGTACAACCTAACAATGACAAAATAGGACAAAGAGGAATTAATGGGCAAGACTCACACTCTGTGGCCAAATTGTCCATGTCAAATCCAAGCAATACTGGGTAAAAAGAGAAGAATAATCAGTAAGATGTGCATAGATATCCAAAGAGGGTGGGTAGAGAGGAAATCATGGGATTACAAAGTTTGACGAATGGAGGAAGGGAGGAAAAAAAAAACCACAACACAACACAACAAACAACAATGTACATTAATGAAACACAATATACACAAATTGTTATATGCAAACAATAAAGTTTTAAAATCCAAGCTCTATCAATTTATGAGTAGCCTGGAGCAAGATTCTTAACCCACCATTTCTTTATCCAATTTTTAAAAACTGCACAATAAATCTAGGTTGTGATGATAAATGGATTAATGTATGTTGGGGACTTGGAACAGTATGTACTATACAATAATAATTCAGAGTTAGCCTTTGTTTTGTAATATTCCTCAGTACAATGCTGGAAAATTTTTCATTAAAAAATATGCACATATACTCAGATTTTGGAAGAATGAAAGACAAAGTGACCTGAATCTTGTCAGCCATTTAAATGTGTGTGTCTTTTGGGGTAGAATTTTAAAGACTGACAATGATCTTAGTTGTATTTCACTGAGAGACTTCAGGAATTTTTAAGGAAGTTCCTTTTGACTCTAGGAGATCTAAGTGTTTCCCTGCTGGCTACAGTTGAATTCAATCCACACTAGACTTTCTTTGTTAAAGTTCTCACTCCATCCTGATTTGCAGAAATTCTGCATTGAAGGGGGAAGATACCAGCAATTGAATATTCTCTAGCATTAATTGTTCTTGGGCTTGAAATGTCAATAAAAAGATCTGGAGTTTATTCTCCTTTTTCATGTCTTGATTAATCAAGGGTCTTTCAATAAGGAGCTCTAAAAAAATTCTTTTTTTAAATACAGAATGCTCCGATTATTTTCTCCACACCCCTCTTCAAGAAAAGAAAGACAATTTGGCATGTGTTCCAATTCTGTGTCCAGTCATAACCAGAACCATCCCATTTTTCATAGCACTTGAATCTGGAATTTTATTTCTGGTTCATTTCCCTTACCCTTCAAATGAAGTTATTGTTTAACTATGATGTGGCAGATGTTCTGGCTCTAAGGAATAGTACAGGATTCATAGTTACTCACAAGTTTATTTGGTTGAAGTTAAGTAGAGGGGAGCCATTTCCCACAAGGAAGAGGGCACTCCACAATGTTCTGAATCTTCTTTTCTCACCTAGCCTGGTTGTTGCTTGCACTGCATAAAGATGCTTTGTGCACAAGCCTACACTGTTTTCACTGCCTGGAAAGAGTAGCCAGACCAAACCCATTGCCACCAAGTTGATTCAGGCTTATGTTTCCATTGGATTTTGAAAGCTGTAAATCAATTTAGAAGGAGACTTCAGTATCTCTGTTGAGTTTTTTTCTGGTAGTTCTACCTTTTCTTGAGAGGGGTGTATTGAACTCTCCCAGCACTATAGTAGTGTTGTCTATTTCCTTTTTCAGTTTTGTTCCTGTTTGTTTTATGTATTTTGCTGGTCTTTTATTTGGTGCATAGATATTTATTATTGTTATGTCCTCTTGTTCTATTGACCCTTTCAGCATTATGTAGTG
>NW_006399968.1:1747571-1755172 GCF_000299155.1 Elephantulus edwardii
AAAGCTAGGAACAACACTAGAAGTCCTAATCCACAACATAAACAGTCTTCCCAGTATCCTGGAAAAGCTACAACCAGGAGAAGATAACATAGATGTCTTTTTCTTCTTGGACTATTCTATACATTTTACCAGATATGTTATTGCTGAATATTTTTTCCCAGGCTGTGGACTTTGTTTTTAGCTTATTGGAGAGTGTTGTTTGGTTTGGGTTTGTTGTTGTGTTTGTTGTTGTTTTTTTTCCTTTAATGTGTGCAAGATTTTATTTTTTGAAAGTCACATTCATCTATTTAGGAAGCTATGATAGCTTAGTGGGTAAAGGAGCTGTGCTGCTGACCCAACGGCAATCAGTTAAAATGCACCAGCTGTTATGCAGGAAAAAAGATGAGCAATCTCCTCCCTTGTAATTTGCAATCATTTGTTTTAGCCTATCCTGGTTATAGATTTTTTTGTTATGTTTGAAAACATATTCATGCCATAAATTGTTGTCATTAGGTGCCATCAAGTCGAGTACAACTTTAGGGACCCTGTGAAAAACAACACATCCTGTGCTAGCCTCATCATCCATGCCACACTTGAGCCTATTACTGCCATTGCCATGTTAATCCATCTCGTTGAAGACCTCTCTTTCTTTCGCTGACTTTTCCAAGCGTGATTAAGAAATAGCCTCTCCTACCAACATGGCCAAAGTATGTGAGACAAAGCTTCATCATCCTTGCCTCCACTCTGGCTGCATTTTTCCAAGACATTTTTTCTTTTGACAGTCCATGTCTTTTGACAGTCTAGACATTTATTGTTCTTCTCCAATATCATAGCTCAGGGCATCAATTCTTCTGTCATCTTTATTCAGCTCTCAGATGTATACAAATGATTGAAAAGACCATAGCTTGAATTAGATTCACCTTAGTTTGTTGACATATGTCAAATGGTATTCCATAAATTTCTGGGGCTTTATTTTTTTGCCAAGTCCTTCAGAGCAGCCTGAACTTCCTCCTGCAGGGTATATTTTGAGTCAATATCTTTTGTTGTTGTTGTTGCTCTTAAAATCTTTTTTTTAATTTTTTTTTTGCTCTTAAAATCTTAATGGAATATTTGAAATATGTCAAAAATAGTGCAAGAATTATAAACTAAGTAATTGCTGTTGAGTCAATTCTGATTCATAGAGACTCTATAGGATATAGTGGAACTTGGAAATTTTAAAGAAGAGTCAGTATCTTTTGACATATATAAGGAGCAGATTAAACAAGAGAGGAGAACTGGGGAAACAGATGCCATGCCACATGAAAATCATCAAGGAGCCAAGGAACAGAAGCAGAACAGCTAAAAGCCTCCCCACAAGAGACATACAGAGCCTTCTGCCTCAGGTAGCACCCTCATTTTAAACTTCTAGCCTAAACAATAACAAATAAATGTCTCTTTGTTAAAGCCCCCACTTGTGATATTTCTGCTAAAGCAACAAATATTATTAGGTATTATATGTATGACAACAATCTAGAACAAAAGGTGCATTGCAAAGCAGACTAGGAGAAGAAGGAAGGAAGAAGAAGGAGGAAAATGTGGGACAATGAATGCATAAAAATGTATACACTTAGATGAAATGAACACTTTCCTTTAAAAAACAATCACCATTTAAAAAACCCCCAAACCAAAATCCACATAGCCTACATCATGGAAACAAGTAAATAAGCGATTTAAATTAGCCTACATCTTGGAAACAAGTAAATCAGTGATTTAATTTTCGCACAAACACCAGGAACAATTTTACAGGTAAATTCTACCAAGCATTCATGGGATGAATACTAACCTTATGCAAGTTCTCTGAGGAAAAAAAAAAGAAAATGTCCCCAACTCTTTCCATGAATCCACTGTACCCCTAAAAACCAAATGCAAAAACACCATGAATAAAGATGACAGAAAAATCTCATTTGTGAACATAAAGGCAGTAATCCTACACAAATACTAACAAAATCAACCTTACACTTTATGAAGAAAAGACCAAGCTGGGTTTATCCCTGGAATATCAGGCTTAGCTTTTAGAAAATCTCTAATTACTATCCACCACATTAGCATGCTAAAAGAGAAAAACAAAGTCGTTCTTTTCATAAACACACATTTAATGAAATTCAACATACGATTTTTTTTAGAAAAGAGTTAACTTACTCAGAACATAAAATAATTTCCTCAATCTCATACAGTCTACCAAAACCCTACAGCAAACATTGACTTTGATGGTGAAACCGTGAAAGCTTTTAAAATTAGGAAGAAGGAAGAAAGAAATAAAAGGCATAAAGCTTGAAATGAGTGGAGATGAGGGACTCATTATTCACAGAGGATATAGTTGTCCAGAAAGATTATTTTATCTGCAAACATTAAAGTTTATATATTCGTAACAGCAATTTTGGTCATAGCTAAGACGTGAAAAAACAGCCTCCTCTCATGTGGTTACAGCCTCAGAAAGCCAGTGGAGGCTCAGCTCTGAGTGATTTTGAGCTTGGTAATGAGTTTTTAATTCTTCTCCTAATCAATGATTGAATGGATACATAAGTCAGGACCTGGTCACACAATGACAATATTCACCACATGAACATGGGACATCTACAGCCATACACAATGATGCAAATGAACTTCACATGTTGATGGAATAATGACAATGTATGCTAGCTTCCATTTCTATAAAACACACACACAGAAGCTGGGATTGTGATTCCCCTTGGACAGGTGGGTAACTAACAACTGAAGGGATGCAAGTGACAGGGTATAACATGGATTCAGATCTGCTGGGTGTTGGAGCTGCTTCTGTCCCTTACCAGTGTACTGAACTTCGTAGGGGCATACTCACTTGAAGTCTCTGTTTTCTCAACTGGAAAATTAGCATGATATTGGCACATGCTTTGTTGAATTGTTGCAAAGTGAACAGGATATGCATGAAATTTCTATTGTAACAAATTCTGAAAGAAAAAAAAATAATGATGGTTGTTATCATTGCTACTAATCCTCATGCTCCATCCACTAAGACCTTAGTTGTCCATGGGGGCCAGGAAACAAACAACTCACAAATAACTCCCCAAAACTAATTGCCATGGACTCCGTCCCAACTCACACAACCTCAAATTACAGAGTGCAGCAGGGCTCCATAGAAATTCCACTGCTGAATTTTCAGAAGTAGATTACAGGTCTCTCTCCTGAGTCACCTCTGAGTAGACTAGAAGCCCCAACCTTTCAGTTAACAGTTAACATTGATCAAGGGTGTTAACATGACTATATTTTCTCCAAAGTCCTTTGGAGTAACATCCGCCCCCGCCCCAAATTTCGTTGTGACCTGTTCAGCTTGCACCAGTGTTCTTTGGCCACTGGTGTTCTACCAAGGTTGCGTGCATCCATTGTCAAATGATAAATTCAGAAAGATGATGGGGCTGAGTTCTTGAGAGGTGCGGGGTCAACTGCTTATTTTACTCTATAATTTCAGCAAAACAGATGTTTCATCACTGTCTTTATGGCCAGAGCTGCCTGAGTCCGAGGGTATTGGGCTTGGTGCTAGGCACTAGTCAGAGGCCTTCCACCTCATATTCGTGGAAAGCACGCAGCACCTGCTCACCACCGACCCTGGTACATGCCCTACCTTTTAGCTAAAAGCTTCTAAAATAGATTCAGAATGGAGTGGTTTTCATACAGTACAGCTTTTGAAAAGTATTACTTGAATAATTCTTTGTGCTTAGCATCTGAAAAATAACCTTCCTCAAAAAGAAGAAATACAATGTGCCTACTTAACATGACCAATATTAATGGGAAGACTGGCGCCAAATTGCAGGAGGTGGAGAGAGGACACGCATATGATTGGTGTTTGAGTTTCTGGGAAGGAGAGCCATGGCTTAAACAATCATATATCCGTTATTTCTGTTGCTTTTGATAGGTGCCCTCGGGTCACAGTGACCGGATGAACAGTCCTGTGTCATTCTCCGTGTCAATCTATCTGATTAAGAGTCATCTTTTCCTTTGCTGACCACCCCCCTTCCCAAACATGATGTCTCTCTGCAAGGAATATCCTCTCTCCTGGCAACAGGCCCAAAGTATGTGAGAGGAAGCTCCATTTCCCCCATGCCATGCCTATTAGTTCTTTAGTCCACAACAACTAACATACATGTTATATGTTATGCTATTAATGTATCCTCAAGTTGAAACCAACTCATAGCTGACCTTGTTGTGGGTTTTCAGAGGTAGTACATCGCACAGGAGATTGCCCAGGCACCTGGTGGATTTTAACCCAGCCTTTAGGATTGCAGTGCGGCTTCACTAGGCCACCACCAACAAGCGAGTATTGGGTTCTGTGCCTTAGGTGCAGCAACTCTAGGAAGCAAGCGCACAAGCGGGTGCAGGGAGGCGCACATGGACCATGCAATCGAGTGACTGGTCTAAATATCTGTCCTGTTTCTTAATGCCACAGGTATGTAAATAGCTCCAATGGTGTGCTTAAGGAAGAGAACTATTCTATTTCTCAGCTTTTGGAGGCTTTAAGTCCAAATCAGAATATTGACCGTGCCAATTTTTTCTTTTTTGTTGCCCTGACTATAACACCTTGGTTCTTGACCCACATGAGGTACCCGTATTTCCGTGTGTGTGTGTGTGTGTGTGTGTGTGTGTGTGTAACAGAGAAGTGATTAGGTTTAGGACACACCCTATGCTGGTTTGACCATATTAGCATAATTAGGAAACCTGGTCCTAAATAGGACTCCATGTACAAGTAAAGGAATGAGGAGGATTCCAACACGTGTTTTGGGAGGATGCAACCAATATGCTTTCATTCTAACTCTAATATGAATTTGAGCCTTTTAAAGCATACTAGGAAATACGAAAGGCTTCTCTGACTAGTAAAAGGAAGCTGGAAGAAGTTGGAAGCAGAGTGTGCAGGGTTAAGAGTCTGCATGAAGGCATGGAAACCATAACCATGAGCCAGGAAGAAACACCATCCTCCTCTATCCAGGCTGTGAAAGAAGCTGCGCGGTGCATGG
Source organism: Elephantulus edwardii (assembly GCF_000299155.1). Lineage (NCBI taxonomy): Eukaryota > Metazoa > Chordata > Mammalia > Macroscelidea > Macroscelididae > Elephantulus > Elephantulus edwardii. The sequence continues at coordinate 1,752,575 of NW_006399968.1, forward strand.
ATTCTGCTGCGTTCTCCTCTGGTCAAAGCTTTCCAGCAGAAAATGCAGACAGAGGTGGTCTTTGCTGGTTGAACAGAGAGAATCTTCTTTTGAGCACATCCGGTGGAAGGTAAAAGATGTGAAAGCACTTTAGAATGTTTAAAGGATTCTACAGAGCGACAAGATCATTATCTTTAGTGGTGTATTTGTGGAGAAGATGCCAGAATGTTTCTTCTTTTTTTTAACTTTAATTATTATTATTATTAATTTTAATGAAAATTTACAGAGATTTTGGATTTCCATTCATTCATTGTTGCATTTCTCTCCCTGCCCCACCACTCCCCTCTAGTTCATTCTCTCTTTGAAAAGTAAAAAAGAAATTCTTTCATTGTTATACAATCCCTACCCACAAGTCCACTCCACTGTGTAGCCTTCATTCTGGACTCCTGTCATGATAATAATACCTAATCATATATCACTTTTAAACAGTTCTCTCCCTCATCTGTTTCAATGCAGAATACATAGTTGATCCCATCTTTCTCAGTCTCCCCCCAACCCCTATGTCAGTCTCATTTTACAATAGTGACACTTAACTGATGATCACAACACTATGAGGTCTGATTGTGTCAGGGCAAGGAGGGGCTGAGCCTGCATGAGAAGATCCTTGGCCGAGCTGCCCCCTACTAACTAACCATGGACTGCCAATAATCCTCATCTTGATGACTGTGAACTGCTGCCCCTATGGGGCTGCTGTTAGTTGCTATGATATCAGCTCTGACTTCATAATGACCCCATGTAAAACTGAATAAAAAGACCTACTGTGAACATTTTTCCAGGATGGCAGCGATGGCGCCGGAAACAATGTGGCAAGCTGTGGGAGCAGTGGACCACATGGAGGAGGGCCACCATGGCTTCTACAGACCTCTGTTTATTGATAATTGAACAGTTAAACAGTTGACGACTGGTCTTCAGTGTGGATCAAGGCTCAACATCAGGAGATAAAGAATTCTCAGTGAGGAATGGGTGAGTCCTGCAGCTCCCAGCCCCCTGCTGTCAAGCCCGCACCACTGCCACAGCTCCATGAGTCTCCCACTGCAGGACCCCAGAGATCCCCTCACCTGAGATGGATGGTAGGCACGCCCCCTCCCCCCCCAGCTGGTGCAGCAGAGCCACCACACCGCAGCAGAATGGACTGGTTCTAGGGAGAATTCTTGGAGCCAAGATGGCGGTGGCGAGAGACAGGGTAGCAGGATGAGGTTTCCCTGGGCAGGCTAGAGAAGAAGATTACCAGTACAATGGATTGATGAGAGTCTCTGTGAGCTGTCTATGACTCAACAACATTGAACTGTGGCAGCATGTCCAGGAGGGTAGATATCCTCAACGCACCGCAACTTTTGATCTGCTCCTGCCTTTGTCAACTGTTTAGATCTGGGGGGAGGGGTCTGTTCACTACTCTCAGGTCCCCTTCTCCACATATAAAGGGGGAGGACAGTGACACCTACTTTAAATTACAGTATGACCACTTATTGGGGGGGTTAATGGTGGGGACACTGTCTCTGGCCACATGGTCTTCAGTGAGGCGTGGGGTCTGGACTTGGGGGGGAATTTTGTGGGGGAGTGTGCCAGCCAGCCCTGGGGGTGTGTTGCCCAGCCCACGAGGATTGCCATCCGGCCCTTGGGTCAGGTGGTTCGTTTGGGCCCCAGTGGGCAGCAGGGCGAGCTGTGCATTAGGCCCTGGTGGGGCGAGCCAGTCTTCAGGGTGAGCTCTTCAGCCCTCAGATTGTACCATCCAACCCCTGGATAGAAAAAACTGCCTAGGGCATACAGAAAATTTTATCGAGGCTAATTTCCTCCACCGTGTCCCCCAGTATACCCATAAGTAACACCCCCAAAGCCCTTCTATTTGTAACTCACAAGTTTGTTCTCTCTAGATTTGCTCCTTTTTCTATAGGTAACCTTAACACTGAGTTTTACTCCAGACCTGACCCTGAACCCCGTTCCAGAGACAAAAAGGAAATACAGCAACCAGTTAAGGAAGTGAAGGAGGATGGAGCCTCAGGGTTCAGTCAGCCATCCCCACTGGACCCACCTGCGAAAACACTTTGCAGTCCAGAGCAAAGTAAATGTCAGGAAAACATCTCCTAACAGAACAAGAAGGTAAGCAGCTTCAACCCAAGACCACCAGTAAGGGTGCTCCCTTTCCCCCTTCACAGCAATGCCCCGTTCGGCATGAAGAAGTCAGAGAGTCTGCACCCAATTCCCAAATGAGAAACCCACAAGTGAATAAGACAGTTTGTTTAATCACCATTTGGACTATGCTTACCATTGCTCTGAATCATCTGGTCCCCACCGGATCCTTTTAATTTCCTTCACCTGCTCCCCCTACCAACCAAATTGTGCAGCCTTGCAACTACATCCCTGCAATTTTTATCCCTGTCCATCCTCACTCTTTTGCTACCACCCTCACCTCCGTGTATCCCCAACATGTTTTTCCCAAGAGTTGGACAATGACCAAGGAGGATAAAAGGAGAACTGATGCCTTTGAGCTGTGGTGCTGGAGAAGAGTACTGAGAATACCATGGACTGCTAGGAAAACAAATAGATTTGTCCTGGAGAGGG
>NW_006399968.1:1755272-1755809 GCF_000299155.1 Elephantulus edwardii
CTTATATTTTGAATGGTGGATTCTTGTTTTTCCAGTGCCGCTAATGCCTTATTTGTTTTCTTGTTCTCTTGAGGAGCAGCTGGTGGATTTAAACCTTTTGGTTAGGAGCACAAACCATATCTTCTATACCACAAGCCTCTGAAAAAAGACAAAGGGGTGAAATTCCAGATTACCGCACTGACACTGTACGTGTTTCCACTTCTGGTAATTAACTTCCCTTCTTTCTTCAACCTTTCCTCCCTAATCAATCTGTAAAACATGTCCTGTTCCAGATAATTAATTGCAATACACATAATGTCTAATCTGTTCAGCTCTTTAGTATCTTGAATTCTTCCTTCTGCTTTGGCTTCTCTGCACTGCAGTGTAATATTCAGAGTTTCTTCTGACATCAGTTTTTGTCTTTCTTCCTTTTTGTCTTTGTAATGAACATTTGCACTCTTCCTGGATGATACCCTTGATATCCTCCCACAACTCATCTGGTCTTCGCTCATTAGTGTTAAAGGCCTCAAACCTGTTCCTGAGATGGTTCTGAAATTC
>NW_006399968.1:1756026-1758154 GCF_000299155.1 Elephantulus edwardii
TCAAGAAGACAAAGATTCTCACCACTGGACCAACTGGCAGCATCAGTATGGATGGTGAAGAGATTGAGCCTTCAATATGGATTGAGGCTCAATATCAAGAAGACAAAGATTCTCACCACTGGACCAACTGGCAGCATCAGTATGGATGGTGAAGAGATTGAGATTGTTCACAGCTTTAGTTTGCTTGGCTCCACAGTCAGCAGCCAAGAAATTAAGACATATTGTTACAGGAAAGTTTGCTGTTAGGGGCCTCTCCAAAGTACTGAGGAGCAATGGTATGTCTCTCTGGAGACTAAGGTGCATCTGATACAGGCCATGGTCTTTGCAATCACTTGTTACACATCAGAGAGTTGGACAATTACTAGGGAGGATAGAAGGAGAATTTATGCCTTTGAGCTGTGGTGCTGGAGAAGAGTATTAAATGTACCATGGACTGCTAAGAAAACAAACTGCTTCATCCTGGAGAGGATTAAACCGGGCTGCTCTTTGGAGGCAAAGATTCTGAGGCTTCATCTGACATACTTTAGACATGTTATAAGGAGGGACCGGTCCTTGGAGAGGGACATCATGCTTGGTAGGGTGGACGGATGGTGCAGGAGGGGAAGACCCTCTATGAGGTGGATTGATTCAGTGACTGGGGTAATCGGGATTGTGTATTGGAGACAGTGTGATTGGCACAGGACAGGGCAGAGTTTAGGGCTGTTGTACGTAGAGTCTCTATGAGTCACAAGTGACTTGATGGCACATAACAACAACTCATTTGTTGATGTATTCTTGAGCTGCTTCCATAGTCTTCCTATTCTGAATAATGCTGCAACAAACACGAGTGTGCATACATCTGTTTTTGTCACAACTCTGATTTCTTTAGGGTATATTCTCAGTAGTGGAATAGCTGCATCAAATGGTATTTCTATTTTCAACTTTTTGATAAGATGTCAGACTGCCTTCCATAGTGGTTGTACCATTTTACATTTCCACCAGGAGTGCATAAGAGTTCCAATTTCTCCACATGCTGCTGAACACAAGGGTTTTTTTTTCATAGTCAATTGCCAGTAAGACTGATGGATTGCAAAGTCCAAAGCACTTTATTGCATATCTGGGACAGTAGTAAGATTCTTCTCAAAAATGCTTCCTCATCCAAGAGGAGTCAATGACTTAGTTGGATTAGATGTTACAATTACTTATAAACAAAGAGCTTGTGATATATTTAAATGTGACTGAGAAAGACATCTTTAAAGAGATAAATGCTTATTCAATTATATATAACTGTAAAAAAACATCTTCACAGAAGTAAGTGCTAATCCACTAAAGATACAACTGAGAAAGTTTGAAAGAGGACTAAAGAAAGAAAAATAGTGTTCTAGGGCAAACAACCAGTTTTGTAGGCTGGAAGCAACTGATGTCAGTTATGTATACCATATGTTGAACAATCCCAAATTTAACAATACCCCCCATTACTCAATATCCCCCTCCATTGCTCAATACCCCCCCAACACACATCCTCATCAGCATTTGTTATTTTCTCTTCTGTTGAACTTTGCTATTGTAGCTATAAGGCAATGACATCTCATTATTGTTTTGATTTGTTTACTTCTTTTTAATAACTGAAGGAGCTCTGGTGGCCTAATGGTAAGGAGTTGCTCTGTCAACCTAAAGTCATGTACTTCAAATCCATCAGCTGCTCCTCAGGAGAAAACTGAGCAATCTCCTGTGAGATTTATAGCCTCTAAAAATTCATGAGAGTGTCAGCTAAGAGTAATTTCCAATGCAATGGTGCAAAACAGCAATATCTAATGATCTTGAGCATTTCTTCATATGTTTGCTAACTATCTTCTAAAATGAAGAGTCTTTTTATATTCTCTGCTCATTTTGTAATTGGCTTGTTTGTCTTTTTCTTTTTTTAAAATTTTCTTTTTTTATTAAATTTTATTAGTTTTAATGAACATTTACAGAGATTTTGGGTTTTCATTCACTCATTTTTGCACTGTTTTCTCCACCCTCCTCCCCAGTTCGTTCTTCTTTCCACCCCCCATGTCTGTTTTAATTGTCCAATTGCCACAGTGCTTGTCAAAGCCAGTTCTGATTAATCTCCTTTGTCAGTGTGTCCCTTGCCATTCCCTATCTCTCC
>NW_006399968.1:1758657-1768488 GCF_000299155.1 Elephantulus edwardii
GGAAGGCCCTCTATGAGGTGGATTGATTCAGTGACTGGGATAATTGGGATGGGAGTATCAGAGACAGTGCGATTGGCACAGGACAGAGCAGAGTTTAGGGCTGTTCATAGGGTCGCTATGAGTCGCAGGCGACTCGACGGCACATAACAACAACAACAACAACACTGTCCTGAACCTTCTTCATGAGGGTTGATACATTTTATGACATTGTTGTAGTTACTGTGTTAATCTATCTTGCTGAAGGTTTTAGTTTTTTGGTAACTGTCTACACTCAAATGACAAAATCCTTACCACTGGGCCAAGAGGCCACGTTATGATAGATGAAGGAAATATTGTAATTGTCAATTATTTCCTTTTACTTGTATTGGTAATCAGCACCCTTGGTACCAGCAATCAGGATATCAGAGAATGTATTGCATTGGGAAAGTCTACTGCCAGGGATCCTTCCAAACTGTTGAGGAGCAATGATGTCAATTTGAAGACTACGATGTTCCTGATCCATGCCATGGCCTTTTCAACCACTTGTTATGCATCTGAGCGCTAGACAATGAATAAGGTTGAAAGAAGAAGACTTGATGTCTTTGAGCTGTGATGTTAGAGAAGAGTACTGAATATGTTATGGATCACCAAAAGAACAAGTAAATCTGTCTTGGACGAAATGTAACCTGAGAACTGTAGTCTGTCTTAGAGGCAATGATGGTGAAGTTTTGTCTCACATACTTTGGGCGTGTTTTTAGGAGGGGCCATTCCTTGGAAAGGGACTTCATGCTTAGAAAGGTAGAAGGTCAGCAAAAGAGAGGAAGACCCTTAACAGATGGTTTATTTACACAGTGAGTGCAGTAATAGGCCCAAGTGTGCCAGAGATGATGAGGACGGCACAGGGTAGGACAGGGTTCAGATCTGTTGTTCTTAGGTCCAAATAAGTCATATTTGTCTCAATGGCACCTAACAACAATAACAACCACCACCACCCAACCAACCATATGTCTTTTTCTAGCAATTGGTCTTTCCTGATGAAGTGCCCAAAGTTGGGGGTGGAGGCAGGGTCTCAGAACTCTTGGTGATGTAGTATCCAGCATTCTGCACCACTAAGCAAATTTAGGGAGTCTTTACAGCATTCCTTAGAAGGCAAATGGACTTTACACTAAACCTGATTTTGTTTGTTTGTTTGTTTTCTTGATAGCCATTGGTGGTTCAGTTATACAGTTCTTAGCATGCAAGCCAGGGACCTGGGCTTGATTCTAGCTCAGTGCACCTCTGGAGCTGTCACCATGCATTTGTCAGTGGAGGCTTGTGTTATTAAGATACAACTCCATCTTGGAGAAAGTGCAACCAGGGTGCTCCTTGGAGGGAAGGATGATGAAACTTTGTTAAGCATGGCCAGTCTTTGGAGAAGGACATCATGCTTGGAAAGGAAGATCAGCCAAAGAAAGGATGCCCCTCAAAAAGATTGAGAAGGTGACTATAACAATGGGCTCAAGTATGTCAGAGATGGTGAGAATGCTGCAGGAGAGAACAAAGTTCAGAACCACTGTTGATAGGGTCACAATGAATCACAGTTCACTTGGCGACATATAACAACAACAACAACAACAACAACATGATGCAGATTTCAGTGGGGCTCCCAGATCCAGCTGAGTGATGAGGAAATGCCTGGATATCTGCTTCCAAAAATCAGCCAGTGAAAACCTTCCACATCTTTAAGTAAGATGTAGTAAAACTCTGCACAGAAATGGGAGGTCATGGACATGAAAATGCCTGGTTCATGAGTGGTCCTCAAAAATGGTTCTATCAACTGAACACTTATTTTACAGGAAATCTACAATTAGCATTTTATGTGCATTATCTCCATGATATTCACAAAGAAACTTTGTGGTGAGGACTGTTCTCCATTTATGGTGGAGCTGCAGGAGTCTCCAGGAGAACACGCCAAGGTTCCACTGCTTCTAAGTGATATGATTGTCAAACAGAAGCCTGCTGGTAGCAGTTCCAGACCCCGTTTATTGTCTACCACTTTTCTTCAGTAAACATTTGTAGAATCCTAACTAGCTTGTCCATCGTTGGAAATCAGGTGCTGTTTGCATTTCCCAAACATTCATCCCAGAGGACCTTTCCTATGTGGGATGGCAATAAATATTTTCATAAATTGAAACATAGCAGTAACAGCTCCATAGGAAGGTGCTGCTGGCCAGATGAGAGCTCCCACGCTGTTTTGGAGACTCTGTGTGACTCATTATCCAGAGAGGATGGCCTCTGCTGAAGTGGGACTTGGAGGACACACCACACAGACCTGTGTTCTTCCGACATGGATAAGAAGGAGCCAAGCACCTCCTGAACTCCTTGGGACATCATCTGCTGAGCCCAAGCCCAGCACTGTCATTTTGAGTCCTCAAACCTTAAAAGCAAATCACTTAAGAAAGGACATTTTAGAACCACGGACTTTCAGTTTTGTGAATCTTGGCATGTTTTGGAAAGTTTAGTGTAAACACTAAAATGCAGAAAACACTGTGTCACCAGCAGCTTCTAGATGGAAATTATTAAAGCATGCACAATGGAAAATGCACCCCACATGTCAAATGACTACTTCCCAACTTAATATTTCTTCAAGTTTCACCAGATTGTTCTGGACTCATCATGACTCTGTGTATAATAACATCAACCACTTCCCAGTCCTGTGTCAGCCTCACAATCAGTGCTATGTTTGAGTTTATTTTTGCAGCCATTGGACTATCCATTTCACTAAAGGTCTTCTTTTTCCCCCGATTACTATTTTACTAAGCATGATATCCTTCTCCAGTTACTGGTCCTTCCTGGTAACATGTCCACAATTTATGAGCCCACATAGACACATTCCATCTTTGCTTCTATGGAGCATTCTCTCTGCACCTCTTACAAGACATATTGGTTTATTCTTCTAGTATATTCAGTGTCTTCACCAATGCTAGGGCTCAAACGCATCCATTCCTCTTCAGTCTTCCTTTTTTTTTTTTTTTTGCTGTCAAGCTATTACAAATAAATATGAGGTTAATGAAAACGTCATGGCTTGGATCAGGCACACCATGAGTGAAACCCTGTTCTTCATCATTTAAAAGAAATTCTTGGCAGTAGATGTGTCCAAGGAGTTTGATTTCATTTTTTTTAAATTTTATCCTGATTTATATCCAAAGTTCAGAAAATTCATTGTATATGTTGTTTTTCACAAAGGATTTTTCTCCTTTTGTTTACCCATCTCTCCCTCCACCCATCAAATTGTGTGACCCTGTGATTAAACACCCCCCCTCAGATCCTCATACTCATTCTACAATAATGGTCTTATACAGTATTTGTCCTTATGAGACTGGGTTAGTTCACTTAGCATTTGATTTCTTGATTGCTGCTTTCATGAGCATTGATTGTGGATTCAAGTAAAAGGAAATCTCAGATAATTTTCAGTATTTTTTTTAAATTTTCATAATGTTACTTAATTGGTTCAATTGTGAAGATTTTTTCTTTGTGTTGAGCTCTATATTGAATGTTGTAGTTTTATTTCTTTATTATTTTATTGATTTGCAAACAAATTTTATGCATTGTGTTTCATTCATACATATTGCATTTCACACATTTCTCCATTCTCATTGTGTTTCATATGATCATTCTTATATATTGTGTTTTGTAAAATTAATCACCACTTATCTATGCCGACTATTACTCTATCTTTTCAGATCCCCACTGGGTATTTCCTAATTTCTTCATCTCTTCCCTCCACCCACCAAACTCTGCAACTTTGTGATTCCTGCCCCCACTCTGAGTCCTGCTGCCTCCTCCTCTTCCCCTTTTGAACTTTTATACACATTTTACTATTAATCCTTTTATTTTCACAGTAATAGTCTTGTGTAGTATTTAATCTTACGAGACAGAATTAGTTTACTCAATATAATATTCTCTAGACTCTTCCATGTTATATATTATTTTTAGAAATCCTTATTCTTGAGTGTTGTATAGTATTGCATCATGAGTGTACTATAATTTCTGAATCCATTAGTTGACTGATGGATATCTGTTCTTTCCTAATGTTCTTGCTATTACGAATGATGCTGATCTCTATTTGTGTTTCAGCTCTATTTTCCTCATGGTACATTCCTAGGAGTGGTGGATCATATGAAATTTCTATGCTCAACTTTTTGAGAAAATACCAAACTGCCTTCCAGAGGGGTTGTACCATTTTAAAATTCCACCAACAGTGTACGAGAGTTCCAATATCTCCATATCCTCACATTTATTGTTTGTTGTCCTTTTTTTTGGGGGGGGGGAATCAGGTGCACATTAGTCTTTTTTTAAATTTTATTGGAAAAAACATATTGGGGGGTACAAGGAGGTGGGAGGTGGGGACAGAAGGGTGAGGATGAGCAGGGATGAAAACTGGAGGGGTGCAGTTGCAGAGCTGTAAAATTTGGTTGGAGGGGGGAGCAGGTGAAGGAAATGAAAAGGATCCAGAGGGGACCAGATTCTACAGGGGAATGGTAAGCATATTCCAATAGTGATTAAAACAACTGTCTTATTGATTTGGGAACTGGAAGCAGACTCTCTGGCTTCATGCTGAACAGGGGCATAGATGTGAAGGGGGAAAGGGAGGACACTTTATCCCCTTACTGGTGGTCTTGGGTTAAAGCTGCTTGCCTTCTTGTTCTGTTAGAAGATGTTTTCCTGACATTTGTTCCCCTCTGGGCTGCAAAATATTTTCCCAAGTGGGCCCAATGGGAATGGCTGGTTGAACCCAGAGGATCCATCCTCCTTTGTTTCCTTAGCTGGCAGTTGTATTTCCTTTTTGTCACTGGCACTGGGTTCAGGATCAGGTCTGGAGTAAAACTCAGTGTTAGGGTTACCTATAGGAAATGGAGCAAACCTAGAGAGCACAAACTTGTGAGTTACAAATAGAAGGTCTTTGGGGGTGTTTCTTTCAGATTTACTGGGGAAAAGAGTGGCAGAATGTAGCCTAGATAAAATTCTCTGGATACCCTAGGCATTTTTCCCCCACCCAGGGGTCAGATGGCACAATCTGGGGACTGAGGAGCTCACCCTGAGGGCCATGCCCCTAGCTGAGGGCCAAAGACAGCCTGCTTCGAGCAGAGGGCCGTGACGGCTTGCCCTGGGCTGAGGACTGAAGACAGTCCGCCCTGAGCAGAGGGCCAACAGCTCTCCCTGAGCAGGGCAACACTCCCCATTGACTGGCTGGTACACTCCCCCTCCAATTGCCCCACCCCAGTCTGGACCCCTCACCTGACTGAAGGGACAGCGTCCCCAATTCCTGCACTGCCACTTTTATCCCTCCCATAAATGGTCATACTGTAATTTGAAGTCGTTGTCACTGCCCTCCCCCTTTATAAATGTCAAAGGGAACCTGAGAGTTGTGAACAGACTCCCCCCAGGTCTAAACAGCTTTTGGCAGAAGCATTCAACAGATCAAAATATGTGGTGCATTTAGGATGTCAGTCATGTCCTCTTGAATATGCTGCCACTGTTAAGTGTCATCAAGTAGACAACTCACAGTGACTTTCAACAATCCATTGTATCGGTGATCCTCTTTTCTGGCCTGTCCAAGGAAACCCAAACCTATAGGTGGCCAGGGCGTGTCAAAATATGTGGTGCATTTAGGATGTCAGCCGCCCGCCTCCCCCCACCGCCAGCGTCCTGGCTCCAAGAATTCTCCCCAGAATAAGTCCACCCCACGGCAGCGTGGTGGTTCCACTGCACCAGTCTCGGGGAGGCCTGATGCCTACCATCCATCCTGGGCGATGGAATCCCTGTGTTCCGGCAGCAGAAGCCTCATGGAGCTGCGGCAGGGGCGGTGCAGTGCATGCTCGGCAGGAGGGGGCTGGGAGCTGCAGGACTCACCCATTCCTCCTTGGGAATCCTTGAATTCCTATTGTTGAGCCTTGATCTTCACTGAAGACCAGTCACCAATTGTTTAACTGTTCAATTATCAATAAACAGAGGTCTGTAGAAGGCCATAGTGGCCCTCCTCCAAGTGGTCCACTGCTCCTGCAGTTCACCACAATGTCTATGCCTTCACCGCCATCTTGGATCTCTGTTTGTTATCCTTTTAAACTTTGCCACTGCTACTGGGATGAGATGGTATTTCACTGTGGTTTTGATTTACATCATTCTTGTTGCCAGTGATTTTTTACTTTTCTTCATGTGTCTGTTGGCCATCCAAAGGTCTTCTGTGGAAAGTGTTTCCATAGCTTTTGCCCATTTTTTATTGAGTTATTAATATTTTCCTTATGGAAGCCCTACAGTATTCTGTAAACATTTGTTAATGAGATCATTGTCTGAGATGTCATTGCCAAATGTTTTTTACCAGTCTGTAGGTTTTCTTTGTTCCCATTCCAAAGAAAGGTGATCCCACAGAGTGTGGAAATTATCAAACAATATCATTAATGTCGCATGCAAACAAGATTCTGCTGAATATTATCCAAAAACGACTGGAACAGCACATCAACAGAGAACTACCAGAAGAGCAGGCTGGGTTTAGAAAGGGTCGTGGTACTAGGGATATTGTGGTACTAGGGATATTGTAACTAATGTTAGATGGATCTTGGCTGAAAGCAAGGAGTACTAGAAGAATGTCTATCTTTGTTTCATTGATTATGCAAAGGCGTTTGACTGTGTGGATCATAACAAACTGTGGCTAACTCTAAGAGGAATGGGAATTCCAGAACATTTGATCGTGCTAATGAGAAACCTATACTTGGACCTGAAGGCAGTCGTCAGAACAGAGCAGGGAAATACTGCATGGTTCAAAATTGGGAAGGGTGCATGCCAGGGATCTGTCCTATCTCCATACCTTTTCTGTCTTCATGCAGAACAGATTATCCAGGAGGCTGGGCTCTATGAGGAGAAATGTGGCATCAGGATTGAAGGAAGATTCAGCAACAATCTGTGTTATGGAGATGACACAACCCTGCTTGCTGAAACTGAGGAGGACCTGAAGTGCTTGCTGTGGAAGGTCATGGACTGCAGTCTTCAGTATGGATTGAGGCTCAATGTCAAGAAGACAAAGATTCTCACCACTGGGCCAATTGGAAGCATCAGGATAGATGGTGAAGAGATTGAGATTGTTCACTGCTTTAGTTTGCTTGGCTCCGCAGTCAACACTCTTGGCACCAGCAGTCAAGAGGTTAAAGACGTATTGCAATGGGAGTGTCTGCAGTTAGAGACCTCTCTAAAGTACTGAAGTGCAACAACATCAGTCTGGAGACTAAGGTGCGCCTGATACATGCCATGATTTTGCAATCATTTGCTATGCATCAGAGAGCTGGACAATGACTAGGAATAATAGAAGGAGAATTGATGCCTTTGAGTTGTGGTGTTGGAGAAGAGTATTGAATATACCATGGATTGCTAAGAAAATGAACAGGTTTGTCCTGGAGAGGGTGAAGCTGGGCTGCTCTTTGGAGGCAAGGATTCTGAGGCTTTGTCTGACATACTCTGGACATGTTGCAAGAAGGGACCAGTCCTTGGAGAGGGACATCATGCTTGAGATGGTAGAGGGACAGCGCAGCAGAGGAAGACCTTCAATGAGATGGATTTATTCAGTGACTAGGTTAATGGGGGTAGGTGTGTCGGAGATAGTGAGATTGGCATAGGATAGGAAAGAGTTTAGGGCTGTTGTCCATAGGGTTGCTGTGAGTTGCAGGTGACTCGACAGCACATAGCAACAACAACAACTATTGGAAAAAGGTTTTGATGCACACAGGGACTTGATCTTTAGAAGGTTCTATCCATTGATGTTATCCTGTCCTAGTTGTGCATCTATAGCTGTATTTGCCAGCCTTTTTATACCACAGGCTAAGCCTTCTCAATTTGGTCCATTTTGTCTCATGATCTTTATGGTTTGGGGCTTTAACTCTAGGTCTCTGATCCACCTTGAATTGATTTTTTGTGGATCCTGCTTCATCTTTTTGCAGGAGGCAGTTCAGTTTTGCCAGCATCATTTGTTGAAGAGGTTGTCATTTCCGCATTTGATTGGTTTTGTTTTCTTGCTAAATACCAGTTGATTGTAGGTATATGAGTTAATTTCTGGGTTCTCAATTTTGTTCCATTCATCTATGTGTCTGTCATTGTTCCAATACCATGCTGTCTTTGTTATTTCAACTGTGTAGTAGGTTTTAACAATCACTAGTTATGCATCAGAGAGTTTGACAATGACTAGGGAGGATAGAAGGAGAATTGACGCCTTTGAGATGTGGTGTTGGAGAAGAGTATTGAATGTACCATGGACTGCTAAGAAAACAAACAGATTCATCCTGGGGAGGGTTAAGCCAAGCTACTCCTTGGAGGCATGGATTCTGGGGCTTCGTCTGACATACTTTGGACATGTTGTAAGGGGGGACGGGTCCTTGGAGAGGGACATCATCAGGTTGCTCCTTGGAAGCAAGGATTCTGAATCTCCATGTAACATACTTTGGGCATGTTGCAAGGAGGGACATCATGCATGGGAGGGTGGAGTGACAGCACAAGAGAGGAAGACACTCAAGGAAATGGATTAACTCAGTGACTGGGGTAATGAGTGTAGGTATGTCAGCGATGATAAGGTTGGCTCAGGATAAAGCAGGGTTCAGAGAAGTAAGCAGGGTCCCTATGAGTTGTAAGCAACTCAATAGCATATAACCGCAACAGTAACAACATAGCCTTTTCTATCTCATTGAAAAATTAATTTGGTTATCTGTATTTGGATTGCTTTGAACATGTAGATTGCTTTTGGCAGGATTGTCATTTTCACCATACCAAGTCTTCCTATCCATATCACGGAATATTTTTTCTTTTCTCATCTTGTTTCTCACAGTTGTGTTTTGTAGTTTTCTTTATAAAGATCTTTTGTTGTCTCTAGTTAGGTTTATTCTCATGTATCTCAATCTGTGATTGACTATTGTAAATTATACTGCTTTCTTAGTTTTCTTTTTTTTAAAAAAAAATTCTTCTATACTGGTTTGCTTACAAAGTTTGTATACATTGTTTTTTCACACTATCTTCATTCACACTGTTTCTTACGATCACTCCTCCTCATAATATTTTCTAAAATGACTCAATACTGAAATAGTCCCACCATTGCCCTATCTTTCCTGGTCCCCAACCCTCCCTCTAATTGTGCAACTCCATGATTTCCCCCTAATCATCCCCACCCCTCTGCTCCTACCCTCTCCCTTTTGGATAGGATGCTGTACTTCATGAGGAGGTACGCGGCATCAGGACTGGAGAGAGACTCATCAACAACATGTGTGATGCAGATGCCACAACCTTGCTCACTGAAATGGAAAATGACCTGAAGTGTTTGCCACTTATCTACATTTTCTTTGATACTGTAGAGTAACTCCACTGACTTTTTGTATACTGATTTTTGTATCCTGTCACTACTAGCTCTACCAGGATTTTTGTTGAGTTCTTGGGATTCTCTGTGTATACTATCACATCATCTGTATGTAGCAACAATGTTTCCATCTCTTTGCCCATCTGAATACCTCTTCTTTCTTTCTTTTGTGTAGGGTCCTAGCAAGTACTTATGATACAATATTGAAGGAGTAGTGACAGTAAGCATCTTTGTCTTGTCTTTTACAAGGGAAATGCCTTTATTATTTCTCCATTGAGAATGATATTGGCTCTTGGTTTTGCATATATACTTTTCACTATGTTGAGGAAATTCCCTTCTATTCCATTTTACTGAATGTCTTTTTTTATTTTATTAAATTTTATTAGTTTTAATGAACATTTACAGGGATTTTGGGTTTTCATTCCTTCATTGCTGCACCATTCTCTCTACCCTCCTCCCCAGTTTGTTCTTCTTCCCCGCCATCC
>NW_006399968.1:1770051-1772433 GCF_000299155.1 Elephantulus edwardii
CACATGAAGAAATGCTCAAAATCCCTAGCCCTAAGAGAGTTACTGAATGTTTTAATCAGAAAGAGCTGTTAGCTTCTGTTGAAAGCTTTTTCTGCATCAGTTACTCGGATCATGTGGTTTTTGCTATTTCCTTTGTAGGTAACACTGCCGGCCTAGTGGTAAGAATCTGCGCTATAGTTCCAAAGGTATGTGGTTCAAACCCACCAGCTGCTCATCAGGAGAAGGACATACAATCTCCTTTTGTGCAATTAACTGCCTCTGAAAACCTGCCAGAAGGTCAACTATGGGTTCTGACTCAATATAACACAACAACAGCCTGATGAGTTATGTTAATTTTTTTTCTTATGTTGACTTATCTTTACATAACTGTTATGAATCCCACTTGGTCATGATGCTTTGGTCATGGTATTTTTGATGTGCTGCTTAATTTTACTGGCCAGGATTTTGTTGAGTTTTGCAGCTGTAAAAAAAAAAGAGAGATATTGGTCTGTAGTTTTCTTTTTCAGTAACATCTTTGCCTGCTTTGGGTATTAGGTTATGCTTGCTTCATAGAATGTCTTGGAGTGTTATGGAGGCTGTTATTTTGATCTTCATTAGTAAGTACTTTGAGTTCTTTTTACTTTCAGCAAGCACAATTTTATTACATATATCCTGTATTTTGATGGCCCTTCCTTTCATCCTGCTGCAGTATTCTTTTTCATTACTTGTTCAGCACATATGTTGGCTAAATATGATGATAGAATACAACTATGATCTATCTACACATTTCTTACTTTTAAACCACATAAAGACATACGTTTGGTTCTTCATGATTGCTTTTTGGTTTATATACCGCACAAGCACAGTCTAAGTACCTGGGAATTCCCATTCTTCTCAATGTTATTAATAATTTGTTATGATTGACACAGTGATATGTCTTTGCATCATTAACAAAGCATAGGCAAATATCTGCCTTGTATTCTCTGCTTTCATGTGACATTTGCAATGATATGCCTCACTCTATGTCTTCCTCTGAAGCCAGCTTCTACTTCTAGAAGTTTCGTGTTAATGTGCTGTTGCAATGATTTTTTAAATGATCTTCAGAAAAAAATGACTTGTGTGTAATATTAATGGAACTCTGGTTCCATCAGGTTAAAACCATCAGCTCCTCTGAGGCATACAAATGGGCAATCTCCCCCTGTGAGATTTACAGTTTCCTGAAAACACACAGGAGGGTCTGCTATGAGGGAGTTCTGACTGGACAGCAATGCATTTCAGTAGAGAATATTAATAATAGTCTCCAATTTCCGTGTTCTGTGAGATTAACATTTTTCCTTCTTATTAAACTTCATTTTAATGGTACTCAAAATTCTGTGACAAATTTTTGATCAAGTTATTTCTGTTTAAAAAGTATAATTTTAAAAACTAAAAACTTAAAATTGCCACGTGAAAAAGAAAACAAATGGTCCACAAAACATTCCATTCCTTCTGAAGGTTTTACAATGCATTGTTATTATTAACCAGTGTCTAACTATTAAACTTAAATGGCCAATTGAGACAAAGTGCCTTTTGAATGAGCACAAACAGGAATCTCTTTCAGGCAATTGGTTGGGTAGCTATTTTCCAAATTTCTTTGCATAGATGAGTGAACAGTTCCAGCATTACATCATTTCTTGAAATAAGTGATATTTCTTCTATATCTTAAACCTTGTTTTCACTAATGCCTTCATTGCAGCTTAGACTTTTTCCTTTAATACCATTGAATCTTGATCATATGCTACCTCATGAAATAAATGAATATTCACCAGTTCCAGTTCTTTCTGGCACAATGACTCTGTATTCTTTCCATCTTCTCTTGGCACATGCAGTATTCTGCCTGGTTTTTGTATACCATTGAGACGGAATTGACCCAGAGCTGACCCTCCAGCTGGTTTTCAGAAGCAGTTAATCACATGGGAGAAGATCATCTGTCTCCTTCTCATGGAGTAGCTGGTGGATTTGAACCTAGTGCCTTAAGGATTGCCGCTCAGCTTTTTACCACTCGGCCACCAGAGCTCCTTGATTCTGTCTGTAGCATCCTGAAGGATTACTATTGTAACTCGAGGCTTGAATTTTGTCCTCAGTTCTTTTGGCTTGAGAAATGGTTTTGGTTTTCTAACTCCAGATCTTTGCACTTTTCCCTTATACTTTACTTTTTCTTGAGCTATCCTTCCAAATCTGTTCAGATCTTTAATGTCATCATGTCATCTGTCCACCTTCAGTACTCTGTGTTTAAGAGAAAATGTCAAAGACTCTTCTGATAAACTGATGTCTTTCTCTCTCTTTCTTTCTTCCCCTCCCCCACCTTCTCCCTCCCTCCCTCCCCCTCCCTCTCTTTTTCTTTCTTTCTTTCTTTCTTTCTTT
>NW_006399968.1:1772533-1788971 GCF_000299155.1 Elephantulus edwardii
TCTTTTTCTTTCTTTCTTTCTTTCTTTCTTTCTTTCTTTCTTTCTTTCTTTCTTTCTTTCTTTCTTTCTTTCTTTCTTTCTTTCTTTCTTTCTTTCTTTCCCCTTTTCATTCTCCTTCTCCTTCTCCTTCTCCTCCTCCTCTCCCTCCTCTTCTCTTTCCTTCCTTCCTTCCTCCCCCTCCCTCTCTCTCTTTCTTTCTTTCCCCTTCTCCTCTCCCTCCTCTTCCCCTCCCTTCCCTCCTCCTTTTGCCCCCTCCCCTCCCCTTCTCTCCTTCCTTCTTTCTCTCTCTCTCGCTCTCTCTCTCTTTCTTAATTACTTTTTTCTTTTATGGTGTCCTTAGTGTTTAATGTGTTGAGTCTATTATTAAGACAGTATCTAAATTCAGGTTGTTTATTCCCAATGTTTTATTTTGGCTCACATAGACTTTTTTAATTTTCTTTAGCTTCAACTTGAACTTGCATATGAACAAATGATAGTCTGTCCTGCAGTCAGTCCTGGTTTTGTACTGTTATTGTAATAACTGTGTAATGTTATTGAACATCTGCATTATCCCTGTCCACAAATGGAGTTGAAACCGTCACGGACTTAATGCAATCTGAAGTTGATAAAACATGCAATCAAAATGCATTTGTAATAACTAGTGATTGGAATGCCCAAATTGAGAGCAAAGAAGACTCAGTAGGTGTAAAATATGCCCTTGGTGAGATAGAAAAAAGACTAGAGAGTGAATAATAGAATTTTGCATGACCCATGACCCCTTCACTGAAAAGATACTTTTTCAACAACATAAATAACAACTATACACATGGACTTTGCCAAATGGAAATGATAAGATTAATAGCATTGTTAGAATAACATCTTCTAATGCCAGAAATTATAACGTAGTGGTTTTTCAATTAAATGAAAATTAGATTTGACTAATCCACAGGGAACTAATTGGTGGATTCAATGAAGCTGCTTTTCACACAGCATCACCTCTTTCTTGGATATCTTC
Source organism: Elephantulus edwardii (assembly GCF_000299155.1). NCBI lineage: Eukaryota > Metazoa > Chordata > Mammalia > Macroscelidea > Macroscelididae > Elephantulus > Elephantulus edwardii. Next base: position 1,773,528 of record NW_006399968.1, read on the forward strand.
CTTGAAGTAATAAGTCTCTTCCTGGATTTATCACTCTGAGCTAGTGCCCAGTTTCAAGTTGTTTCTAACTGAATAGTCAAATATTGGAGGAGGATGTGCCAACTTGTTACTCTGTAATTCAAAATATGACCAAGAGAAAATAAAATTTTATTGACAAGCATGGCAAGCTAGCAGATGAGGCAGCTCACCAGTTTGGCACCTTGCTCTGAATCAAACCAAGTTCTATTTCTCTTGCAATTAGTGTTTCAAGTAAATTTTTTAAAAAATTTATACTAGTTTGCATACAAAATTTATGTACATTGTGTTACATTCATATACATTGTGTTTCACACATTCCCATACATTGTGTTTTATTAAATTATTATCTTTTCAGATCCCCACCAGATCTTTCCTGATTCTTCACCCCTTCCCTCTACCACCAAACTCTGTGATCCTGTAATTTCTCCCTGCTCATCCTCAGTCCCCTGCCCCCTCATCTTCCCACTTTGAACTTTTATACACACCTTGGTAGTTTCCCTTCTATTTTTACAATAATGGTCTTATGCAGAGTTTGTCCTTATAACACTGAGTTAGCTCACTCAGAATAATGCTTTCCAGTATTTTTCAAAATTCTTGCTCCTGGGTACTATGTAGTATCCCAGTGTTGCAATTCTTTTTTTACTGTTTCCCAGTCCAAAGTTCTATATGGATGGGTATCCAAGTGTCCCATGGCTTCTCCAGCCTCCAGCATGAGGCACACCTTGATTTTAATTCCCTTTGTCCCAGTCTGCTCACTGACATGCTTGTTGTTAGTTTCCCTTCAGTTGACTCTGACACAAAGCACCTACGTGTGCAGCAGAGTAAGTGGTACCTGGTCCTGTGTCATTTCAAGTCAGTTGCTGTGCTTGAGTCCCTTGATGGAGCCCTTGTCTTTTGAGTGGCTTCCATTGTACAGTGCTCATCTTTTAGCACTCTTTCTGATAATGTGTTTTCCCTCTTTATATTGGTTTACATGCAATAATTCATTTACATTGTATTTCATTCATGCACATTGTGTTTTGTATAATCAGTCATATACATTGTAGTTAATGTAAATAGTTACTGCTGATCTATATTTAGTATTATCCTGTCTTTTGGGGTCCTCATTGAATATTTCCTATTCCTTCACCTGCCTTCCACCCTCCTACTAAACTCTGCTATCCTAGTGATCTCTACCCTTTCTCTTTTCCCACCCATTCCCTCTTTTCCCTTCCCCTTTTGGATACTTACACACATCTTACTAGTTATCTTCATATTTTATATTAATGTCTTATACAGTATTTTGTGATTCATAGATTTCCACTGGTTGGTTTCCAAGTGAATCAACAGCCTTTGCTTCAAGTTCTTTTTGGTCTGGAAGCTCTCCTGAGACCTGACTGAATACTGTTGGCATAGTATTCAGCAAAAGCAACAGGCAAGACACCAACAATACAACTCATTGATAGTTGGATGATGACATTAAATCTTAGATTATTGAATCTCCCTTTGGAAGTAGCTGGAACTTCCCAAGTGAGGGTTCTAATGTCCCTGTCACCCTATCTTGCAACTGCTGACAAGACCTGAGGTTCCAAAAGTTGTGGATTTCCAAAATAAGTGAGATGAATATTCTTCTGTCCACAGTAAATCCTACTTTGCCACTAGGTAGACACACCACTGCTGCTCATATTTTTAGACCCATACATAATCTTTGATGCTAAGTAGTTTCTTCAGTTTTTTTCTTATCGCTCTCTATGCCCTGCTCCTCCATGCACAGACTCCCCTTAGCCCACATAGGACCCAGTGCAGCTCAGTTCATGCACATCACTCCTTTTGTCAGTCCATAAGCCCAACAGACAGATGGCAAAACTACTGGCATGGAGTCAACATTGTCTGGCATCCTCTAATTTCTTGAGGGGAGAGAATACTGTTAGTATCAACAGCCCAAGGCTGATTCCTATAAGATTAGACATGTAGCCTCATGCTTCACATATTCTTGCCAATTGTGACATCAACTGTCCCTACACAGCACTCTCTCCTCTGCTGAATCCAAGAATTCATTGAAATGGATGCACAGAACTCACAGACCATATTCAGTTATGGGACTTATTTTAGGAAATAACAGGTGACAATTTGGAATTAGGAATGACTCAGGATACAGTTGTTCTTCACGACCTCTTTTCATCCATGGCCAGTGGCAGAATTCTGTCTGGTTCTCAGTCGATGGACCTGGTTTCCACTGTGCTTGGGCAAATGTTGCTTGTTTAGCTACATGAACTATGTGTCCAAAAGCATACTGCTCAGCTAGCAAGCTTAACCCTGAAGAAGACAGGGCTAGGAAGCCATTACCCTATCTCTCCTGGCCTCCTGTTTGTGTCCCTCTGCTGCTCCATGTTTTGGTCACTCTGTGTGACAGCTCTCTGTCACCTAGATCTGGGATACACATTCCCTGTGCACCTGGTTCTGTTTTCTTCACAGTGATATTCTCCTTTGCACATTTGGGATGGCACGTTCTAAACCTAAAGAGATGATGAAACTGACCATTCTCCAGTTTAGGGTTCTAGATACCTTCAGATTATGAGGCTGACATGCTGCCTACACTGTTAAAAAGGCACCTGGGGTTCCAGATACCTTACTGCAGGAGCTCCGTTGGCCTAGTCTATAGGAAGTTACCCTGCCAGCCTAAAGGCTATGCTTTTTGGGGGTTTGAATCCACCAGTGGCTTCAAGGAAGAAAGACGGACAAGATCATGTCATGTAGTTCACACCCTTGGAAATCCAATGGAAGGTCTATTCTGAGTCTGTTTCAATTTGATGACAATGACGTGAGATGCTTTATTTGCATGTTTCCACTTCAAAGGTGCTGTGTCCCTGTTTCCATTGTTAGCAAGTTATTTAGTCCCTTTGCTAGGCCCCATAACCCTTACATTTGCACAATCCTGCCCAGGCCTGATGGCTTAGTGCCTTACATGTCGGGCTGCTGGCCAAAAGTTTGCTGGTTTGGATCTACCCCACTTCTGTGAGAGTAAGAGGAGACTGCCTCCTCCATTAAAAATTTACAAGTTTGAAAACTCAACGGAATTAATTCAAGGGTAGTGGACTTGGGGTTTTGTTGTTGTTGTTGTTGTTGTTATGTGCCCTTGAGTTGCTTGCGACTCATAGCGACTCTATGTACAAGAGTCCTAAATGGCGTTTTATCCTGTGCCAACCTCGCCGTCTCAAACACTCATTCCCACCACTCCACTCACAGAATCGATCCATCTCATCGAAGGTCTTCCTCTCCGGCACCACCCCTCTAGTCTGCCAAACATGTCTCCAAGGACCAGTCCCTCCCTGCAACATGCCCAAAGTATGTCAGACAAAGCTTCAGAATCCTTGACTCCAAGGAGCATTCTCTCCAGGACAAACCTGTTTGTTCTCCTAGCATGGCATATTCAACACTCTTCACCAGCACCACAGCTCAAAGGCATCAATTCTCTTTCTATGATCTCTATTCACTGCCCAACTCTCCGATGCATAGCACGTAATTACAAAGATTATATAGCCTGGATCAGGTGCACCTTAGTCTCCAGCCTGACGTCATGCTTTTCAGTACTCTTGCAAGATCCCTCACAGCTGATTTTCCCAATGCAATTCATTTCCTGTTGCTGTTACTGAGAGTGTTGACTGTGGAACCAAGTAAACTAAAACTGTTAACTATCTCAATCTCTTCACCATCCATACTGATGCTGCCAATTGGCCCAGTGGTGAATCTTTGTTTTCTTGAGGTTGAGCTTCAATCTATACTGAAGGCTGCAGTCCTTGACACTCTGCAGCAGGCGCTTCAGGTCCTCTTTAGTTTCAGCGAGCAGGGTTGTGTCATCTGCATAACACAGGTTGTTGATGATTCTTCCACCAATTCTGATGCCACATTCCTCCTCGTACAGCCCAGTGTCTCGGATGATCTGTTCTGCATACAGATTGAAAAGGTATGGAGACAAAATACATCCCTGATGGACCACCTTCTTAATTTTGAACCATCCAGTGTCTCCCTGCTCTTTTCTCCCCAGTTAGAATTATAAAGATTGGCTGGAAGAAGCATGTAAGTGAGTCACAGAACCACATAAATGGAGACATGTTTACTCTTAGTATCCACCTGAGGGATACTTCAGGTGTTCAGTTCACAGAAATAATTTTATCCTAACAATCTTGTTCAAAAACTCAAGACAGTGAGATAGTAAATAAATATAAAATGTGCAAGAAATTTTTCCTTAGAGTAGAAAAATCATCAAGGAAATGTAAATGACATGATTGTTGTTGCTGCTGTTATGTGCTGTCGAGTCACTTGCAACTCTTAGCGACCCTATGTACAACAGCCCTAAATTCTGCTCTATCCTGTGCCAATCGCACTGTCTCCGACACTCCCAGCCGGATTACCCCAATCACTGAATCAATCCACCTCATAGAGAGCCTTCCCCTCCTGCACTGTCCCTCCACCCTCCCAAGCATGATGTCCCTCCTTACAACATGTCCAAAGTATGTTAGATGGAGCCTCAGAATCCTTGCCTCCAAGGAGCCGCCCAGTTTAACCCTTTCCAGGATGAATCTGTTTGTTTTCCTGACAGTCCATGGTACCCTCAACACTCTTCTCCAGCACCACAGCTCAAAGGTATCAATTCTCCTTCTATCCTCCCTGGTCATTGTCCAACTCTCTGACACATAACAAGTGATTGCAAAGACCATGGTCTGTATCAGACACACTTTAGTCTCCTGAGAGACTCCATTGCACACTGTTTGACAACCATAATTACTCAGCTCATTGACTCATTGCCATTGGGTCAGAATAGACTCCTAGCTGAGCCTCCAGCAGGTTTTCAGAGATGATAGATCACACAGGAGCAGACCGCCCATCCTTCTCCCTGGAGTCCCCAGTGGCTTCAGACTTCCAGAGAGCTGTTGTCTTCTGATCAGCAGCACAGTGCCTTTAGACTGTACTGCCAGTACTCCCTCTGCTAACCTCAGTTTTCATTATGGATTGAGGTGAGAACCACCCATGGATGCTACGAGGTAGATCATGGGCTCTCATGCAGCTACTCATTAATTATACAGTTATTTACAAAAGGGGAGGAGTAAACAGATAAACCTGATAGATGCCACGTTAACCAAATATCAAAGTCGCCATCATGAATAATAAGACACGCTCTCACATGCAATGGGACGTAAGTTGTACCATAAGAAAACAGCTCCACTCCCCATCACACTCCTGCCAAAGTATCCAGACTACCTCTCATCATGAGGAAACATCCAAGGCACCTGACTGAAGAGTCCGATACCCAATAATTGGATCATGCTAGGAAAAATTTCTCTGTTAGGAAATACAGAGAATCAAGAACTGTTCCAGATTTAAGGAAACAAAGGATTCATGACAGCGGAAGGCATAGGTTTTCTTTTGCCATAAGGACAGTATTAGAAAAATTGGGGAAGTTTAGATAAGGCCTTTAGATTAGACAACAGCATTATATTGGTCTTAACTCTTGATAAATGTTGGATTCCAGCTGCATCTTGTGGTTCTGGATAGCAGGAATGGTTAAAAAATTCCTCTCACTCTTTGAATTCAGAAAAACGGCTTACTGAATATAACTTAGATAAGAATCATGTATGCCCTTTGTTTATCTATAAGGCCAGACATAAGCTCTCAATATTTGCATCTCTTATAAATGAGCAATATATTTGGTTGGCTCCACTGCACTGCCATTGCAAAGGTATATAGTTGGAATCCACCAGCTGCTCTGCAGGAGAAAGATGGTCAGCCTCCTCCTGTGCAAATTTACTGCCTCTAAAAACTTGCTGGCGGGTCTACCATGGGTTACTCTTTATGCAACAAGAACAAAATTGGTCAATAATAGGATGCGTGCTTTATCACCAAGGGTTGGTTACAACTTCTCTCCTTTCAACAAGTCTCTGAACTTTGACTCAATTTGTGCTTGAATATTTAATTGTGGAAACTGTTCACAGACCAAGAAGTTCTAGTTGGAGTAGAACTAGGGGAAACTGCCCGGTTTAAAATAAAAACAGGAGTCCTCAGGTCTCCCCCTCCGTAGGGCGGGAGTCCAGGTCCCCCCCTCCCCAAGCCAGCTCCTTCATGCTTTCCTCCCGTCTTGGGGCGGGGGGGCGGGCACTGAGCTGGCTGCCCCTGTCTATCTTTCCCTCAGTGGGGCAGGGGGCGGTGCGGCCTGGCCAACTGTGCAGCAGGAAGGGCGGGGACATGGGAGCCTGGCCTGGCTGAAGGCCAAGGCCTGAGAGGGGAGTGGGTCTTCCCAGGCTGGGGCGCCAGCTCCCGCTGGGACTCGAAGGGACCTCCCGGTGGTCCTGGAAGCTGTATTTCAACTCTCTCTATAGACATCAATATCAGCTGTGAAAACTAGGCCAGGAGCTGACTGTGGAACAGACCACCAACTACTCATATGCAAATTCAAGCTGAAGTTGAGGAAAATTAAACCAAATCCAAGGCAACCAAAATAGGACTTTGAGTCTATCCCACCTGAATTTCAGAACCAGCTCAGGAACAGGTTTGAGGCCTTGAACACTAATGAGTGAAAACCAGATGAGTTCTCAGAGAATATCAAGGGTATCGTCCAGGAAGAGTGCAAACGGTCATTGCAAAGAGAGAAGAGGAAGAGAAGACCAACATGGATGTCAGAAGAGACTCTGAAAATCACACTGGAGTGCAGAGATGCCAAAGCACAAGGAAGAATTGAAGATACTAAAGAGTTGAATAGAAGATTTCAAAAGGCAGCACGGGATAAAAAAAAAAATTACAATGAAATCAGCAAGGAGTTGGAGTCAGAAAATCAAAAGGGCCAAACTCACTCAGCATTTCTTAAGCTCAAGGAACTGAAGAACAAACTCAAACCTCGAGTTGCTATAATCAAGGATGCTTTTGGCAGAACGTTAAATGATGCAGGAAGTATTAAAAAAAGATGGAAAGAATATACTGAGTCACTGTATCAAAAGGAATTGGCGGACACAGAAGAATTTCATGAAACAACATATGAGCAAGAGCCTATGGTGATGAAAGAAGAAGTTCAGGCTGCTTTGAAGGAAATGGCAAAAAATAAGGCTCCAGGAATAGATGGTATACCAATTGACATATTTCAGCTAACAGATGCTGCCCTGGACATGCTCACCAAGTTGTGCCAAGAAATCTGGAGAACGACCACTTGGCCAACTGACTAGAAGAGATCGATATTTGTTCCTATCCCAAAGAAAGGTGACCCAACAGAATGTGGAAACTATAGAACAATCTCACTGATTTCACATGCAAGCAAGATTTTACTGAAGATTATCCAAAAACGACTGGAACAGCATATCAGCAGAGAACGACCAGAAGTCCAGGCTGGCTTTAGAAGGGGTCGTGGTACTAGGGATATTGTAGCTGATGTTAGATGGATCTTGGCTGAAAGCAGGGAATACCAGAAGAATGTCTATCTGTGTTTCATTGACTATGCAAAGGCATTTGACTGTGTAGATCATAACAAACTATGGCTGACTCTGAGAAGAATGGGAATCCCAGAACACTTGATCGTTCTAATGCGAAACTTATACTTGGACCAGGAGGCAGTCGTCAGAACAGAGCAAGGGAACACTGCATGGTTCAAAATTGGGAAGGGCGTACGCCAGGCATGCATCCTATCTCCATACCTTTTCAGCCTATATGCAGAACAGATTATCCGGGAGGCTGGGCTCTATTAGGAGAAATGTGGGATCAAGATTGGTGGATGATTTATCAACAATCTGTGTTATGCGGATGACACAACGATGCTTGCTGAAACTGAGGAAGACTGAAGCGCCTGCTGCAGAGTGTCAAGGACTGCAGCCTACAATATGGATTGAGGCTCAATGTCAAGAAGACAAAGATTCTCACCACTGGACCAATTGGCAGCATCAGGATGGATGGTGAAGAGATTGAGATTGTACAAAGCTTTAGCTTGCTTGGCTCCACAGTCAACAGTCTTGGCACCAGTAGCCAGGAAATTAAAAGGTGCATCGCCATGGGAAAGTCTGCTGTTAGGGACCTCTCCAAAGTACTGAAGAGCAATGGTGTCTCTCTGGAGACTAAGGTGTGTCTGATACAGGCCATGGTCTTCGCAATCACTTGTTATGCATCAGAGAGTTGGACAATGACCAAGGAGGATAGAAGGACAATTGATGCCTTTGAGCTGTGGTGCTCGAGAAGAGTATTGAGAATACCATGTACTGCTAGGAAAACAAACAGATTTGTCCTGGAGAGGGTTAAACTGGGTGGCTCCTTGGAGGCAAGGATTCTGAGGCTCCATCTAACATACTTTGGACATGTTGTGAGGAGAGACAGGTCCTTGGAGAAGGACATCATGCTTGGGAGGGTGGAGGGACAGCACAGGAGAGGAAGGCCCTCTATGAGATGGATTGATTCAGTGACTGGGATAATTGGGATGGGAGTGTCAGAGACAGTGTGATTGGCACAGGGCAGAGCAGTGTTTAGGGCTGTTGTACATAGGGTTGCTATGAGTCGCAAGCTACTCGGTGGCACATAACAACAACAACTATAGACGTCATATTTCATTAATGTAACACAAAAGACAACTCATTCAACACAGAGAACTTTATTCAGCAAGATGAATGTCTCTGAAAGCAGCTGTGGAAGCTCTCCTTCTTCACATATATCTAATGACTTCAAGGAACTTTGGACAAAACTTAAAAGAGTACCAGATAAAGAAGCTCAAAGTTTACAAGTAAAAGTCAATAAACAGAGAAAGGAACGAATTTTAGATGCACAAAGATTAGAATTACTCACCAAAAACCAACAACTGAGAAAACAACAGAAAGGTCTTTATGAAACCATTAAAGTTTTGGAAGATTGGTTAAGATCAGGATTATGCAACTGCTGTGCAGTAACTTAAGAACAAATAACGATAAAAGCAGCAAGAATTAAAAAATATCTGGTAGCAGAATCATAAACTTATCACAGAGCTTTTGAATGAGAAGAACACTCTGCAGGAAGAAAAAGCTTTCCAAACAAATGCAAACAGAAAATGGAAAATTATCAACATCAAGCAACTGAACTTGATATCGAGGAAAATGTGATTCCCGATTCACCAATCACTGCTTTTTCATTTTCTGGAGTTAACTGGCTTCAAAGAAAGGAGAACCTGCGTGTCCTAAACTGGAGTACTGTGCTTGTATAGATAGCAAAGAATTGAGGAACGATCTAAAGTCTTCGACTCATCCACAGTATAGTCCTAAGGAAAGTGAAATATTAGTGGCTGACACTTGGAATCAAAGTCAGTCTCTCACAACTAAAACACACGGAACAAGCAACAGCTCCCCTGAGAAGTCACCTTCTAATTTAGCTACTGTTGTTGCTGAAACATTTGGATTTCACATTCAGGAAGAATCTGAATCTCGTGGTCCCGTGAGCCATCTTGGTGATGAGCTCTACCGCTGTCTAGGAGAGGACAAAATACAGCCTTTTGAGGCATCTATAAGAAATAGTGCCTTTCTTTTGCGTTTCAAGGAGAGGAGCAAATGGGGGGGGAGGGGGGAGGGGTTTGTGCGGGGAGAAGGGTGCAACAATGAATGAATGGAATCCCAAAATCTCTGTAGATGTTCATTGAAATGAAAAATAAACAACCTAAAAAAAAAAAAAAAAGAAATAGTGCCAATGCAGTAAGATTTTCAGATGTTGTATTTAAAGACTCCTCCCCAAGAAGAATTGTCCAGTTGGGCACCATCACCTGTATTTGGAACCACTCCTAATGTGAAAAATAGTTTAGGTTTAAATACAGACTTATCCCCTTTTTTACTAGAGGTAGGGAAAAGACAACAGTTGAAAATAGCCCCTTTAAGCAACACCTCTATTCTAGACCAGAAAAAATAAGATCAAAGTCTGAAGATAGTGGCCTTTTCACACATCAGAATCTTGGGCTTAAAATGAACATGATAATTTGCCAGTCAAGTCCTAATAAACAGATTCCTGTAAATAAGTGAATCCATGGATGCACAGGATAGTACTGATCATATTAAAGATGCTGTTGCTGATAAACATGTAAGGCCCTTGAAATCACTGGGAAGCAGAACACCCAAAAGGAAGTAAACTGAGGAAAAAAGTGAACATGAAGTAAGCTGCCCCAATGTTGATTTTAATAAAGAAAATGCTTTTCCTTTTCCAAAGGATAGTGTTTCAGCTGTCAGTGGGGATTATGTGATGACTAAACCTCTGAATTTGTCTTGACCACTTTTCAGCTACTCAATGTCATGAGACAAGCCAAGGAAATGAGATCTGTAAAAACAGGTTGAGGCAAATGATGCTTGGTGAGACTTTGAAATCCATTCCAAAGAGTTCTTCCTGGAATTGTAAGGCCTTGAATGGGAGCTGTGTGATAGCCAGAGAGTCCCTAGAGAACCGCTGTTTACATGACAGTATCCCCCAGGCCTTTCGTAAATCTAAATCGTCTCCAGATAGTAAAATGCCACTTCAAAATAAAAGAAGAAAATCCTGTCTTCAAAACCCCTCTAAGGCCACGTGACGGTTTGGAAGCAGAGAAACTTTTTGATGACATTAAGGGTGTTACCACATCTCATGAGCTGATAAAAGTGAAAACCAGGTCAACCCAAGGATCGTGTGAACTGATGTCAGTTCTTCAGTTAAATCCATGTGGAATTGCCAAAACAAAATCTCAACAAAGCAATCATGATGTATCCTTTGAAAATATCCAGTGGAGTACAGATCCAGAAGCAGACCTTTCTCAATATAAAATGGATATTACAATAATAGATGCAAAAGATGGCAGTCAGTCAAGATTAAGAGGAGGAGAGACTGTGGACATGGACCATACATTGATCAGTAAAACTATGCTTTTAAAGATGAAGAAGCAAGAGCTGAAAGGTGGGAAAAGCCCAGGTGAAGAAAAAATCCTGAATGATAATTTGGAAGATATATTTGATCAGACAACACACGAAGAATATGAATCCTGTTTGGCAGATAATTTCCTCCAAGGAGAAGATGAAGATAAGGAAACAAACCAGCCAAACAGTAATGATGACAAACGTGATAAAATCAAATAGCACTTGTGGGGCCATATTTTAAGGATGGTGAAAGGGAGATTAGCTTACAAAATTTTTCTCATATTGAGGTCATTCAGAAAATGGAAGAGAGAAAAAAAAATTCTTGGACATGCTTGTAAGGAATGTAAAATTTATTATGCACATATTCCTGCAGAAGAAAGAGAAAAGAAGTTGGCTTCCTGCTCAAGACACAGATTCTGCTACATTCCACCCAACACATCAGAGAATTTCTGGGAAGTTAGCTTTCCTTCTACACAGACTTGTATGGAGAGAGGTTACATTAAGGAAGATCTTGACCCCTGTTCCTATCCAAAGAGATGGCAGCCTTACAATGCAATGTTTTCTCCAAAAGGCAAGGAACAAAAGACATAGATATTGAAGCAAAACCAGAATAGAGGACAAAACATTATTTCCTTTTAGATCGTATAGCCCTGGTGTGTCCACTTGCTTTACAGAGGTAACTTGTGGTTGCTGTGAAGCTGAACCCTGTGACACTGACAGACAGTGTTGGTGGAGCTCCCTGATTAAAGCAAGCTTGGAAGCAGGAGTGGCATCCACTTCCATACTTACTAGTTTGCCTCTGGAAACCCTATGAACCTGGAAAAAGGATGAAAGTCACACAAGTGTTGAAGACCTTCGTTCATAGGGTTGCTGTGAGTTGCCTACGACTTGACAGCACTTAACAACAACAACAATAGTTGAAGTTAGTTGTTGTTGATTTCCTTTGAGTTGAGCGTGACTTATAGCGACCATATGAACAAAAGGCCTGAAGCCCCTCTACAACTATCAGCATTTATCAACATTCATAGAGTTTCTGGAGGCATGTTGTTTAGGAAGTGGATGCCACTCCACTTCCAAACCTGTCATAGTATGTTGTTGTTGTTATGTGCAATTGAGTTGCCTGCAATCTATAATGACCCTATGTGCCGCCGCTCTGAACCCTTCCCTGTCCTGAGCCAATTGCACTGTCTCTGACACTCCCATCCCGATTATCCCAGTCACTGAATCAATCCACCTTATAGAGGGCCTTCCCCTCCTGTGCTGTCCCTCCACCTTCCCAAGCATGATGTCCTTCTCCAAGGACTGGACTGATTTTTTTATCTTCTGTAAGCTGATTTATAAATCCATTTTCTACTGAAAATGTTTTTAAACCTCATTACCTACCACACAACTATTTAAGCTGTGGACAAGTTGATGTGTTCTCTTGTTTTTGCACCTTTTAAACAGTAAGGTGCTTTTATTTTGCATTCTGACTTAAGAGGTATTTATTTATTTTATTTGGCAATAACAATTATAATTTTGAAAGTTAAAAAGGAGTGCATGATGGTAGTATATTTTCATTATACTTATGAAGAAGGTAGTACCAAAACTGGAGGGACACTCATTAGAAACCTGTGATAAGCAGATGGCATGGCCTTGCTTGTAGAAAAAAAAAACCCCACATAAAAATATGTTCAAAATCCCTAGCTCTAAGAGAGATGCACATAAAAAAAAAACAAACCATGAGATATCATCTCAGCCCAGTAACAATAGTAAAGTTCAACGGAGTAGCAAACAACAAATACTGGCGAGGTTGTGGAGAAATTGGAATCTTTATTCACTGTTAGTGGGAGTGTAAAATGGTGCAACCACTCTGAAAGGAAGTGTGGTGCTTTCTCAAAAAGGTGGAAATAGAAATACCATTTGATTCAGCATTTCTACTACTGGGAATATATCCTAAAGAAACCAGAACTGCCACCCGAACTGATATATGCACATCTATGTTTATTGCTCCATTGTTCACAATAGCAAAGAGGTGGAAGCAACATAAGTGCTTGCTTATCAACAAAGGAATGGATAGAGATGCTACCCGTGTCTTCACACAACTGATACTATTGTATCAAACTGTACTATTCACTATTATGCAGCACTGAAAAGTAAGGGACTCATAAAATATTATAGAAAATAGTTGACCCTGGAGGGCATAATGCTTTGTGAAATATCTCTGTCACAAAAAGAAAAATACTGCATAATGCCACTGTTATAGAACAGGTTGGTGGGAAACTAAGAAAATGGAATAAATAATGAACACTGCATTGAAACAGATGAAGCAAAGAACTCTTTACAAGAAATATAATGATCAGATATTATTTATATGGCAACAGTACAGATTAAGAGGTGCATAGTAAAGTGGACAGAGGGTGGGGGGCGGGGGGCAGAGGAAAGTGTTTAACAGTGAAATAATATTTTTTTTATTCTTTCATGATTGATATTTTATTGGTTGTTTTAAGGGCCAGTACAGAGACATTATGAACAACCTGTACACAATTCTTAATGCACGTACCAAAAATCTAAAAAGCCATGTAGTTATAATTCTTTTCTAAATTCCAGTGACCTTCCAGCTTTAAATTTGGAGGAAAGTTTTCATAAAGAAGAAAATAAGTACCAATATCTTCAATTGTTGATAAACTGTCACATCATTAAGTCCCACCAATTCACAATTTACTATCACACACACTACACATTCAAATTTTCAACCATTCACAGCACATAACAAGGTTATTAGGAACACTGGATTACTAAGACCAAAGATGTTACAGAATCCGCATAGTTCTGACAGGGAGAAAGCCATGAAAAGGGAGTGGTTATGTTTAAGAAGAAATTTTACTAGACAATGTTCTAATTTATGTATCTAAAAAACATGGAAAATGGACTTAATTTAAAATATTCAAGTCATAAATGCATGACTAAGACTCCAAATTGTCATTAAGTATGCTATGTATTATGGGATATAAAAACTGTCCCTTTCCCGATGGAATGTTACACTGACATCCAAAGCCCCCCCACAATTTTAACATCCCACATTTTCTGGTTGTACCAAAAAATAAACAACCAGCAAATAATCTCACCTCTTAAAAAAAAGCATTTACACTTAAAAATGGGATGAAGTGGGATTTCCTTCTTCTTAAAAATGTTTCTAGAGCTACTAAAAAACTTGCATTTACAAAATGGTTGATAAAAATATTCCTCTGGATTGTACAAGAAAGGAGATACAGGGACCACTGATAAGACATGGTGGACAAATATTAATCAGACTTGGCTTCTTTTTTTTCTGCTTCATCAGAGGCTGGAATCTCTTCTTTTTTAGTTTCTCCATTTTCTGCAGGTAAATCTTGTTTAGTTTCTTGGTTAGCCACTTCAGCCTGTTTTCCCTTTGCTCCCCTTTTCCCTTTTGTTTGCACTTTTTTGTCAGAAGACTTCTCCTTTCCTGCTACCTTTTTGGGCTTCGTTTCCACTTTTGCAGGTGGCTTAGCTGACCGCCTCCCTGATCTCCTCTTGGGCTCCTCCTTCACCGCACCCTCGACCGAGCTGACCTTCCTCTTGGGCATGTTGGGGACAGGGAGGGCTCCTGCCGGTGCCGGTGGGCCGCAGGGCGCACAGAGCCTTCGCGAAGCTGGGTTGCTCTGGCACTGCCTCTCTGCCCGCCGCTGTGCTGCTGGGACCCGCGGCGGGGGGCGAAATAATATTTTTAAAGAGAAAAGCAAACGGGGGATGGGTAGGGAGGAAAATCTGCAACAATGAATAAATAGAAAAACCAAGGTTTCTGTAAACTTCTGTTAAAATATCAATGTTGTTGTTGTGTGCCGTCGAGTTGCTTGCGACTCATAGCAACCCTATGTACAACAGCCCTAAACTCTGCTCTGTCCTGTGCCAATCGCACTATCTCTGGACACTCCCATCCAGATTATCCCAGTCACTGAATCAATCCACCTCATAGAGGGCCTTCCCCTCCTCTGCACTGTCCCTCCACCCTCCCAAGCATGATGTCCTTCTCCAAGGACTGATCTCTCCTCACAACATGTCCAAAGTATGTTAGATGGAGCCTCAGAATCCTTGCCTCCAAGGAGCCACCCAGTTTAACCCTCTCCAGGACAAATCTGTTTGTTTTCCTAGCAGTACATGGTGTTCTCAATACTCTTCTCGAGCACCACAGCTCAAAGGCATCAATTCTTCTTCTATCCTCCTTGGTCATTGTCCAGCTCTCTGATGCATAACAAGTGGCCTGTATCAAACGCACCTTAGTCTCCAGAGAGACACCATTGCTCTTCAGTACTTTGGAGAGGTCCCTAACAGCAGATTTTCCAATGGCAATGCGCCTTTTAATTTCCTGGCTACTGGTGTCAAGACTGTTGACTGTGGAACCAAGCAATCTAAAGCTGTGAACAATATCAGTCTCTTCACCATCCATCCTGATGCTGCCAATTGGTCCAGTGGTGAGAATCTTTGTCTTCTTGACATCGAGCCTCAATCCATATTGTAGGCTGTCATCCTTGACACTCTGCAGCAGGTGCTTCAGGTCCTCCTCAGTTTCAGCAAGCATTGTGTCATC
>NW_006399968.1:1789551-1794964 GCF_000299155.1 Elephantulus edwardii
CCTTATTTTTTGCCATTTCCTTCAAAGCAGCCTGAACTTCTTCTTTCATCACCATAGGCTCTTGCTCATATGTTGTTTCATGAAATTCTTCTGTGTCCGCCAATTCCTTTTGATACAGTGACTCAGTATATTCTTTCCATCTTTTTTTAATACTTCCTGCATCATTTAACGTTCTGCCAAAAGCATCCTTGATTATAGCAACTCGAGGTTTGAGTTTGTTCTTCAGTTCCTTGAGCTTAAGAAATGCTGAGTGAGTTTGGCCCTTTTGATTTTCTGACCCCAACTCCTTGCCGATTTCATTGTAATTTTTTTTTATCCCGTGCTGCCTTTTGAAATCTTCTATTCAACTCTTTAGTATCTTCAATTCTTCCTTGTGCTTTGGCATCTCTGCACTCCAGTGGGATTTTCAGAGTCTCTTCTGACATCCATTTTGGTCTTCTCTTCCTCTTCTCTCTTTGCAATGACTGTTTGCAC
Source organism: Elephantulus edwardii (assembly GCF_000299155.1). NCBI lineage: Eukaryota > Metazoa > Chordata > Mammalia > Macroscelidea > Macroscelididae > Elephantulus > Elephantulus edwardii. The sequence goes on from NW_006399968.1 coordinate 1,790,026, forward strand.
TCTTCCTGGACGATACCCTTGATATTCTCTGAGAACTCATCTGGTTTTCACTCATTAGTGTTCAAGGCCTCAAACCTGTTCCTGAGCTGATTCTGAAATTCAGGTGGGATAGACTCAAAGTCCTATTTTGGTTGCCTTGGATTTGGTTTAATTTTCCTCAACTTCAGCTTGAACTTGCATATGAGTAGTTGGTGGTCTGTTCCACAATCAGCTCCCATAGCTGACCCTCCAGAGGGCTTTCAGAGGCAGTTAATCTCTTGGGAGGAGATTGCCCATCCTCCCTGTGGAGCTGGTGGCCTTGAACTGCATGGCTATTAGACTGCAGCTCAGCTTCTTGCCACTAGGCTACCAGAGCAGTCCAAAATATCAATAAGAAGCAAAAATTAAAAAAAAAATAAATAAAAAGAATTCTAAACTGGCCCAGAACTGCTGTCACCCAGATACCTTGAGGGCACTCTTGCTGGTCTCAGGGTGATAGCTATGATGAGAACTTTCCTCATATGTCCTCTCTGGGATCCCAGCCAGTCAGAGAACAAGTAGATATGTTCAAGGTCTGCTTGCCTGTCTCCAAAGAGGGGGATGACCTCAAATATCAGCAAAGTATCAAGGAAAGCTCAAGACTGTAGGATCCTGGAGCTAACCGGGGCTGGTTTCCAGGAGGGACACTTCTACCTTCCCTTGCTCAGGGACAGGTCTACCTCTAAGCAGTGATGCAAATCTCCTTCTGTGAAGCCCCTGGAAGCAAGGATAACTGTGTACTTGCATTCAAGATGAGCTCCACAGCAAAATGTGGGGTGCAACATTCAGACAATACTGTTTTTTCATGAGTCTGCAACAAATGTATTTTTATCATCCTGCTCTGACTAAAAGGGATCCAAGATAGCAAAAATGGAAAATGAATTTGACTGTTAAGTAAAGGAGTAGAGGCCCAGATCTTCTAAGAGGTGCCTTGGAAGAAAGGTGTGGTTATCTTTTTCTGAAAAAAAAATCAGCTATTAAAACTCTTATGTAGTACACATAGGGTCACCATGAGCTGGAATCAGCTTGACCTTGATCTACCTAGATAGTTGGTGGCAGATACCAACTGGAGAAGGAGTTGTTTTAAAATCATTCAGAAGAGACCTTGGGATTTGAAAGGGGAAAAGGGAGAGGAAGAGAATAGTATCCTGAGTGGACATGAATTTCTTCTACAACCAGCTGATATGCAACATTTATTGACCTTGAAACCTAATAGAATAAGAACAACATTGAATATCCACTGTGCATCAGCTTTATGTCAGACATTGGGCTAATCACTCTCATAGATTATTTCTGTCCAGATCTATGGTGTGGGGCTTATTAGCTCCATTTTATATTTGAAGAAACTGAAGTTAAGAGAGATCAAGCAATGCACCAAGACATCTTTCAGAAAGTGGAAGAACACATAAGAAATTTGAAGTCAAACATGGAAGGCCAATCATACCTCTATGAAATATTCAATAGCAATGAAAGTGCTCTCAGAAAAGGTTTTCTCCATAAACTTTTCCTTGATGATCTCATCCATTTACAATGCTTCAGTTAGCATCTCCAGGGGGATGTCCTTGAACTGCAAAGATAGCCTCTTTCCTGAGCTACGGGAATTCCCTATTTTTAGCTGCCTGCCTGCTCTCTCCCACAGAATGCCCTATCAAAAGCACACACTCAACTCAGCCAAAGTAAAATTCATTATCACTTCTGTCTTCATCCTAAACTAAGGTCACGTTTGGATGTCTCTAATTCTGTTGCAATGCCATGATTCTCATAAAGACTGAAATTTGAGGCCTTGAGCTTCTCCACCTCTATTACAGTAGGTGGTTGAATTAGACTCATGGTGATTCCACGCACACGTGAATGTAGCACCACCACCTCGCACCATTCCTACGACCAGGTAGGCCATTGTGAAGGTTGTCATGGACTGCGTTTTGGGATTATATTGCTAAGGCTTTGTTCCTAGTCCATCATAATTTATAAGTTCCACTGAAACTTGTTCATCATTAGAGAAACATGTTGACTATGTATCAGTTGTGCTGGCCAGTGATCAGACTTGGGTCTCCTGCTTGGAAGATGAAGATTGTACCACTGAATTAACCGCTGTTTCATAGCATGCTCCCTGAAATACTTTTTTCTTTTTTCAATGTCTTATTTTTACCAACACTAACACACACATACATGCACATATCCCCACAAACCCCCTGATGTAAGCAAATAAGGCTCACAGAGAAATACTATATTATACCTTTTTCTAATACTGCACTAGTATTATTGTTATTGTTATGTGCCATGGAGCCACTTGCGACTCACAGCAACCCTATTTACCACAGCTCTAAATCCTTTTCTATCCTGATCCAGCCTTAGTGTCTCTGACCCGCCTACCCCCATTACTTAAGTAACTAGATCAATTCATCTCATCAAGGGTCTTCCCCTCCTGCGTTGTCCCTCCACCCTCTCAAGCATAATGTCCCTCTCCTAGGACTAGTCCCTCCTTGCAACATGACCAATGTATGTCACACGGAGCTTCAGAATTCTTGCCTCCAAGGAGCAGCCTGATTTCACTCTCTCAAGGATGAACCTGCTCTCTTAGCTGTCCATGGTATATTCAGTACTCTTCTCCAGCACCACAGCTCGAAGACATCACTTCTCTTTCTATAGAATCTCTAGTCATTGACCAGCTTTCTGATGCATAGCACGTAATTGTGAAGATCATGGCCTAGGTCAGGCACACCTTAGTCTCCAAATTGACATCATTGCTCTTCAGAACTCTGGAGATGTTTCTGACAGCAGACTTTCCCAACACAATTTGCCTTTTGATTTTCTGGCTGCTGGTACCAAAAGTGGTGATTATGGAGCCAAGCAAATAGCACCTATTAATAATCTCAATCCCTTCACCATCTATCATCATTCTGCTAACTGGCTTAGTGGTAAGAATCTTTGCTTTCTTGATGTTGAGCTTCAATCCATATTGAAGTCTGCATTCTTTGACCCTCTGTAGCAAGTACTTTAGGTCCTCCTCAGTTTCAGCAAGCAAGATTGTGACATTTGCATAGCACAGTTTGTTGATGAGTCTTCCTCCAATCATGATGCCACATTCCTCCTCATAGAGCCCAGCCTACCAGATGATCTGTTCCACAGATAGATTGAAAAGGTAAGGAGATAAGACATATCCCTGGCATATACCCTTCCTGATTTTAAACCATGCAGTGTTTCCTTGCTCTGTTCTGATGGCTTCCTCCTGGTCCAAGTATAGGTTTTGCTGTGGGAGGATATTAAAAATATCATGGATGAAGAATGCAAAAGATCATTACAAAGACAGAGGAGGAAGAAAAGACCAAAAGAGATGTCAGAAGAGACTCTGAATATTGGACTAGAGGGCTGAGAAACCAAAGCAAAGGGAAGAAATCAAGAAATTAAGGAGTTAATCAGAAGATTTCAAAGGGCAGTGAAGGAAGACAGAGCAAAATATTATAATGAAATGTGCAAAGAGCTGGAGTCAGAAAATCAAAAGGGCTGAAAGCGCTCAGTTTCTTAAGCTGAAGAAATTGAAGAACAAATTCAAGCCTTGAGTTGAAATGCTTAAGGATGCTATAGGAAGAATATTGAATGATCCAGGAAGCATTAAAAGAAGATGGAAGGAGATTACAGAGTCACTGTACCAAAAGAAATTGGCTGACACAGATGAATTTAATGAAACAACACATGAGCAAGAAGAGCCTGTGGTAATGAAGGAAGAAGTTCAAGCTGCTCTGAAAGAATTGGCAAAAAACAAGGCTCCAGGAATTGATGGCATATCAATGGACAAATCATAATTCTTTTTCAATTGACATATTTAAACAAACAAACACTGTTCTGGATGTGCTTATCAAGTTTTGCCAAGAAATCTGGAGGACAACTACCTGGCCAAATAACTGGAAGAAATTCATATTTGTTCCCATTCCAAAGAAAGGTTCCCCCACAGAGTGGGGAAATTATCAACATCATTAATATCACATGTGAGCAAGATTCTGCTGAAAATTATCCAAAACGACTGGAACAGCACATCAACAGAGAACTGCCAGTGTGCAGGCAGAGTTTGGATGAGGTTATGGTACTAGGGATATTATAGCTAATGTTAGATGGATCTTGGCGGAAAGGCGAGAATACCAGAGGAATGTCTATCTGTGTTTCATTGATTAAGCAAAGACATTTGATTGTGTGGATCACAGCAAACTGGTTGACTCTGAGAAGAATGGGAATCCCAGAACACTTTGTGTTTATGCGATACCTGTCCTAATATATATCCTACACTTGATCTTAGCTGAAAGGCCTAGAAGCGATAGTATATATCCTATAAAATGTCCCAAAAATATTTTTGGAAGTTTATTAACTAGCAAAAGAAATGTTAAATCTTGGGCCCTCACTTTTTCTAGGTCAAATTTTAGCAGTTCAGATAAATGCTGTTATTACCAAACAAAATGGAACTGTAAAAGCATATGCAATGTGGGGGTGGCCAAATTTGACTTCTACTTGCTTCACAGAGGGGAATGTTTCCCATCATTAATGTCCATAACACTATACAAATAGCTACATAGTCAGACAAGCCACCCCACAAGCTGAGCACCTATTTTTACCAATAATTGGGTCTTGGTTCTTTGCAAGACTCACAAACTTTACTCACATTTATGGGGTTTATTAGGAAAATAGGTTGGAGAATTGGGGAGGCAAAGAATATATCACAATGCAAGCCCATGATTATAGTCCAGCAATCCCAAGCCAGATTAACAAGGCACAATTCCTCAATTAGTGAGAGTTTTCATTCAGTTCAACGGCATAAATGCAAGAAGCTTCTGGTTTCCTCAATCATCCAGCAAACTTCATCTCAGAGCGGTTTTTGTTTTAATTTTTTATTTTATTTTTTTAATAATTTTAATGAACATTTACAGAGAAT
>NW_006399968.1:1795644-1808868 GCF_000299155.1 Elephantulus edwardii
GTGGTTGCACCATTTTACATTCCCACCAACAGTGAATAAGGGTTCCAGTTTCAGAGCAGTTTTAAGTCAGCTTTTCCTTCAGTCGTCTAGCAAACAAAAACTTTAACTGTCCCTGGGTTCCTCTGGTTCTACCTTGCCATACCTTGCCACAGTCTCTTTATAGTAGTGTCACAGTCTTTTAATAATCTCTCCACAACTGTCACATTTGTTTTTCACAGTGTGGAAAGTGATCGCTTATATTGGTCACACAGCTGTTGATGATTTACAAGACCATGTGTCTGCAGTTAAGGCAGTTGGAGACCACGCACCTAACAGAGGCTAACACAAGGGCTAGAAAACTCAACTTTCAAGGGTTCTGACATGCCAGGGATAAAGTATATACAGAGTTAAACCCAAACAAATAACAAAATAAACAAAACAGAATGTGTTATAGAATTCAATTCTTATAGTAACTTTGACATAGCTGTATAAAAATTCACTTTACAAATACAAAAGTAAACTAAAACAATCACAATAATGCTTAAAGTGCTAGTTGATTCTAGGACCCCTTTCTTTTCTGCTTTTATAACTCTACTTAAGTTCCCTCACCCTGATCCAGACATTTAAAATGACCATAAGCAGATGATGCACAGACTACTACCTACAGTTCTGTGCTCCAGACTCCAACTAATGGTCTCTTCTGGTATTACTAATTACTTAGATGATGTAACAGATTCCAAACAGAATCACTAGTTATCCCCTTGCTACCAAAATAATTCCTTTCTCTGCCTTTCCTCATCTTCCCTACCCAACTGTAGCATCACAGTGGCTTCCTTTACACACATGGCCAGACTATAAGCAAGTCTTTTAGTTTCTGTTTTCAAAGCAAGTTTGGGATCAAAATAATTCACACCATCTTTCCAGACAAAACCATATCCTTTCTTGGCTTGACTATTGTAGTGGCCTTCCACCTGCTCTCCTTGAATCACTTTTGTGATTCCCCACTCCACAGCACATTCTCCATACATGGTGTGTTTAATTCATCAGCAAGATCATGCTTTCTCCCACTGTTTGATATTAGGATGACTCTTCCTCAACCTTCTGCCTCAGCCCCATGACTTCCTCTCTTGTCTCTGTACTCCAGAACACAGGAAAACCTGATATTACTCAAACATTCAACACTCTTTTTTGCCTCAGAAAGTTTATATTTAACTGGAATATTCTTTCCCCAGTTCCTCACATGGTTTCTCCCATCACATGCCTCAGACTTTTCATCTACTTATCGAGTTACCTTTCATGAAGTTGAAGTAGCCACTCAGATCCTACTCTATTTAATTCTATTCTTAGTGTGACCCAATGTATGAATCCCCAGATTAATTATAATCTTCAAGCCATAGATTTCTTTTATATTTTTCCTTGTACTTTTGTTCCTAAAATAGTACTTGACACAAAATAGTTGCTCAATAAATACATGAGAAGTCAAAGAATCCATTTAAGAATCAGAATTTAAATCTTGCCCATGTAAATGTAAAGACCATTCTCCTCCTACTGGACCATGCTGGATTAAGGATGAGTGGTGGTCATTTGTCTTGAAGTTCCAAGATGAAGCAAGTTACTGGGAGTGCATGACTTTATTACACCCTGGTTGGTCAGTTTGATGCTGTGTAAAGTAAGGTCATTAGGGAGGAGAAAAAAGCAGGAGCTAAATCCACCATGTTGTTGTTGTTATGTGCTGTCGAGTCACCTGTGACTCATGGTGATCCTATGTACAATAGCCCTAAACCCTGGTCTATCCCTTGCCAATCTTATTGTCTCTGACACATCTACCCCCATTACACGAGTGACTGAATCAATCCATCTCATCAAGGGTCTTCCTCTCCTGCACTGTCCCTCCACCTTCCCAAGCATGACATCCCTTTTCAAGGACTGATCCCGCCTTGCCACATGTCCAATGTATGTCAGATGGAGCTTCAGAATCCTTGCCTCCAAGGAGCAGCCTGGCTTCACCCTCTCCAGGATGAACTTGTTTGTTCTCCTAGGAGTCCATGGTATATTCAATACTCTTCTCTAGCACCACAGCTCAAAGGCATCAATTGTCCTTCAATCATCCCTAGTTATTGTCCAGCTCTTTGATGCATAACAAGTAATTGCATGTAATTTGCAAGTAATTGCAAGTAATAGCCTGTATCAGGCACACCTTAGTCTCCAGACTGACATCGTTGCTCATCAGTACCTTGGAGAGGTCTCTGACAGCAGACTTTCCCAGTGCAATTTGTCTTTTAATTTCCTGGCTGCTCACCAAGAGTGTTGATTGTAGAGCCTAGCAAACTGAAGATATCAAAAATCTCAGTCTCTTCACCATCCATCATGACGCTGCCAATCAGCCTAGTGGTGAGAATCTTTGTTTTCTTGATGTTGAGCTTCAATCCATATTGAAGGCTTCAGTCCTTGACCTTCTGCATGTCCTCCTCAGTTTCAGCAAGCAGGGTTTTGTCATCTACATAACACAGATTGTTGATGAGTCTACCTCTAATCCTGATGCTACACTTCTCCTCATAGAGCCTAGCTTCCTGGATAATCTGTTCTGCATAAAGATTGAAAAGGTATGGAGATAGGACACATCCCTGGTGTACGCCCTTCCCAATTTTGAATCATGCAATGTTTCCTTGCTCTGTTTTGACGACTGCCTCCTGGTCCAAGTACAGGTTTCACATAAGCACAATCAAGTGTTCTGGGATTTCCATTCTTCTCAGAGTCAGCCACAGTTGTTGTGATCCACACAGTCAAATGCCTTTGCATAATCAATGAAACACAGATAGACATGCCTCTGGTACTACCTGCTTTCAGCCAAGATGCATCTCACATTAGCTATAATATCCCTAGTGCCATGGCCTCTTCTAAATCCAGCCTGCACTTCAGGCAATTTTGGATAATCTTCAGCAGAATCTTGCTTGCATGTAATATTCTTCATAATCAGTTCTTCCTTGAAATATCCATGTCTTCAGGGTGGATGTTGAGAAAGTGCATTCAAACCCCTGATTTCATCCTAGTGATGATCTCATCCTCACTATTGGCTATCTTCTCAACAGATATTATTTTCTCCCAAGGGTTCTCAATTTGTCCATGGATCTACTTATCTTAGTTTTACTGTACTCTGGTGAAGGCTGGACACATCTGCTGCCTCAGAGCTTGTATGGACAAATCATGCTAGTCCTGTTCCCCTGGCCAAGGGCACACAATGGAAAATAATTTAGGTAGCTTCTGTTAAAATGTCTTCTCTTGCCAAAAAGAGATACAAGAAGGACAATGTATTTTCTTCCACAGTAATAGTTCTGTGGTGGTCACCCTGATAAAAGAACAAAGCTCGCTTGCTGAAGAAGACAGAACAGAAGAATGGAAAGAAACTGGTGTCTGTTAAGTAACTAAATCTCTGAGCAAGCAACCCCTGGGGCACCTACCTTCTTATGGGTGATTTAATATATTATCCGATCATCCAAACATTCTGAATTGATGTTGTTTCTTGCAGCCCAAAGCATACTCCATGTGCCCTGTTGAAGCTAAGTTTCAGCTGCATTAGTCAGTCAAAAGGATGCTACAAGTAAAAGTGTAGTCACTTTGCAGTTTTGCATTTATAGAATTTTCTATCTTTCCATCAACAGAGGATTCTTAAGTATTAATTATGTACCAGGCATGGTGCAAGGTGACATGGACACAACATAGACCAGACTTCTGTCCTCATGAGGCTCCCAAGAAGGAGGATCATTTCAGAGTGTTTAGGGTAACACGGAGGAGAGGGAAGTTCTGATGGTGTAGTCTATAAGGAGTTGTGCTGCTAAGTCAAAGGGCTCGGCTCTCAGATGGTTCGAATCCACCAGTGACTCTGAGGAAAGAAGACAGGGCACTCTCTTCCCACGGGATTTAAGCCCTGTGGAAACATCTATTCCAGTCAATGACAGTCTTGAGTCAAGTCCACCTCCACAGCAACAAGTTTTGAGTTTTTTACTTTGTCATGATGGAGAGATATAAGGTAATGAGACAGTAAGTAGCCAACCACCAGGGTGCAGAGCTTATTTGCAGTGGGATAATCCACATTATTTGCATTTAATAACCAAGGATAAAGGCTGTGGCATTTGAAATGAGAACTAAAAAAGTGAGAAGCAGCAGCCACAGAGATTACCAAAGGCCTGGTTACCAGGCAAATGGAACAGCATAGCAAGGCTTGGGTGGCACCTAACCGTTCCCTAGGACTCCAATTGCACGGTGCTGCCTCTCTAAGGTGTTGGGTACATTTTCTGACTGGTTGGTCTCTCCTTCTTGTGCTCCTGAAGAACTCCATACATGCATGCATCCCAACCCACCACCAAACCTAACTCCACACACACATGCACCTCATCCCACCATCCCACCACCCCACTGGTCTCCACACAGCACGCACCCCATTCCACCACCCCACCATCACACCCACTTGGCTTTGGTTCCATCAATGTCTCACAAAATAATATTTTCCCAGCTTGGAAGAACTCTAGAAGTCCTAATCCACAACATAAACAGTCTTCCAAGATCCTGAAAAATCTATCACCAGGAGAGGGTAAAATAGATGAATGGGACCTATACACATGCAAAAACTACTCCACCAGGGTTAAAAGGGAAGCCACAGACTAGGAAAAAATATTTGGTAATGACATGTCAAATAAGGGTATTATATCTAGAATTTATAAAATACTTGAGCCCCACAACAAGATAAAGGTAAATAATCCAGTTGAAAAATGGGCACAGGATATGAACAGACACTTCACCAAAGAAGACATTCAGAGGGCAAACAAACACATGAAGAAATGTTCAAAATTCCTAGCTCTAAGGAGATCAAAAACGCAAATAAAACAACTGTGAGATATCATCTCACCCCAGTAAGAATAGCAAAATTTAACAGAGCAGCAAACATCAAATGCTGGCGAGGTTGTAGCAAAACTGAAACCCTTATTCACTGTTGGTGGGAGTGCAAAATGGTGCAACCACTATGGAAGGCTGTATGACACTTTCTCAAAAAGTTGCAAATAGAAATAACATTTGACCCAGCAATTCCACTACTGGGAATTTACCCTAAAGAAACCATAACTGCCACCCAAGAAGACATATGCACACACATGTTTATTGTGGCTTTGTTCACAATAGCAAAGAGTTGGAAAAAACCCAAGTGCCAATCAACAAACCAATGGATAGAGAAGCTGTGGTATATTCACACAATGGAATACTACACTGCACTGAAAAACAAAGAACTAAAGAAATATTACACAAAATGGATGGCCCTGGAGAACATTATGCATAGTGAAATATCTCAGTCACAGAAGGACAAATATTGCATAGGGCCACTGTTGTAAAGTAGACTGACATCAAGATTGAAGGGAGTCTCAGAAAGGGGATAAATAATGTATACTGCATTGAAACAGATGAGGGAAAGGACTGTTTAAAAGGGATATGTGATTAGGTATTATTATCATGACAGAAGTCCAGAATGAAGGCTATATAGTGGAGTGGACCAAGGGTGAGAGATTGTATAATAATGAAAGAATTTTTCTTTTACTTTTCAAAGAAAAGAGTGAATTGGGTGGGGAGGGGTGGATAGGGAGAAAAGTACAACAATGAATGAATGAGAGAAAAAAACCCAAACAACTTTTACCCAAGAGCTGCAAACAAACTGCGAATCAGGGGATTTGAGCTGCCCACAAACTGCATAGGTGATAGATCTGAGCTTCTCTTTGCTTTTTGTCCCACAGGGCAGAAGAGATAAGGAAGGAGATGACACTCTAAATGCAAACTGCAGGGAGAAGTGGAGCGGGAAAGGAGGCAGAGGGCCTGCATTATTTACTAGTTCAGTCTTGAATTTTGCTAAGGCTTCTTGGGGGTAGTGAGGATGGTACAGGATAGGGCAAGGCTTATTGTTATTGTTATTGTTATTGTCGCTGTGAGGCTGTGGGTCAGAGTCCACTGGAGGGCTCTAACAACAACAGCAGTGGCTCCTGGGAGCTGGCAGAGCTGTGAGAGGTCACTCCAAACAGTGTGTTTGCTTCACTCTGGCCAGTCCACTGGCGGTACAAAGGACTAACATGCTACTAAAAGGGCTACTAACTGGAAGGCTGGAGTTTTACTCCATTCAGGCACACTGTGATCAAGACACTGCTGAAGAAAGGCTTGGCAACCTGTTTTTTTAAAAAAATCAACTATTGAAATGCTATAGAACATAGTTCAACTCTGACACCCATGAGGTCACGAGTGCACTCAATGGCCATTGGGGTGGGGTGTGTGCATGTGCATGTGTGCACACATACACACATACACTTTGGATAAAATACTTCATGAAAACATCTGAGATTAAATCAATGTGATTGTGAACAGGGCAGACTCTCAACAGATTGCAGCTGATTGAAGAGGATTTTCAGGGCAAGGCTGGAGTCTTCTCCTTTTCCCCATGAGTAAAAGGGGAGCTGGTGAAATCAGGGGACTTTGCAGAGCAAGAGCAGTGGCCATCTCCTGGGTGACTCACTGCACTCTTGTCTTCTGCTGGGAGGGAGGGAAACAAATGTGACCACCACAGCTCATGAGGACAGGATTCCAGGAAGAGAAGCAGATGTCTTTCTCCTGAGGAAACACCATCAGCACACTCAAGCTGGTGGTACAGAAGCCTCCACCATTCTGGAAATAACCAGTCTCAGCTCCTCGGCTCATACTCACAGGCCTGGGCTTGCCTTGTTGTGCTCTGCGCATGCTTGCTCCCTGCAACCAGAACCCACCTCTCCCACTCCATGACATGAATTGATTAACACTCTCTTAGAATAATCCCCAGTCCTCTATCCCCTTCAAAAGCTATTCCCTCACATTACATAGGTCACCCTTTCAGTTGAGACAGAGTACAGATTCCCAGAAAAGAGTCAGGTATTGGAAGAGCACTTTGATATGTCTCACAGAATATAAAAAAGAGACACTGTATCTTATTTCTTAATTAATGAATAAAAGTCTAAAGCTTTTAATGTGCTCAGAACTAGGAAATCTGGAGATAAAAAAATGGCACACCAACATTCTGGCTCTTTGCAGAATTATTAGCTTGCTCAGAACAACTAACGCACATAGAATACAGAGAGGAAAACCAACAGTTAGTGTGTACGGTTTATGAACTCCAGTTCATCTCCAGGAAGTACTCAGTTTGTAGTGGATGAAATCTGCTTTGGAGTATTTTTGAATGGTAACTAAGCACTGTTGCTCCCAATATGGCATTCCTTCCAAATACTCTACCATATGTTGTTATGTATAGGCAAGTCAGAACTAACTCATAGTAGACCCTCCAGAGTCTGCAAATCACAAGGGAGGGGATTAATCCATCTTTCTCTTGTGGAACAGATTGTGGATTCAAATTCTGTGCCTTTAGATTGGCAGTACAGCCACTTACCCACTAGGCACCAGGGTTCTTGTGAATAAACCGAATCAGGAAAAATTGCCTGCTAGCCCTACAGTAGACTAGAGTGTGGGTACTTCACATGGACCAGGGAATTTTGGGTTCCTCTCAAGGACATCCATGACTTTGACCTGGAAAGCCAAGGCTGTGAACTCCTCTTGCTGGGCTGCACCACATCCCTGCCTTCCTGTGTGGCCGACCATGCCCCACTCCTGTTTATTGAATGTTGTGACTGCATCAGGTGTAATTGGCACACGTTTCCCTGGTGCTGCTCTCGGCCAAGAGTCGCTTAATGATACAGTTAGTATAGTAGGCTGCTACCCTAAAGGTTGAAGGTTTTATTCCACTCAGAAGTGCCTAGGAAGAAAAGATCAGCCCTTGGAAACCTTATAGAGGACAGTTCTACTCTGAGACACATATTGTTGTCAGGTGTTTGAATACGGCTCACAGCGACCCTGTGAAAAACAGATCTGAGCCCTGTCCTATCCTGTGCCATCCTCATCATCTCTGAGACACTTTGAGCACATTGCTGCAGTCACTGTGTCAGTCCTTTTCATTGAGGGTCTTCCTCTTTTGGGACCTTCAACCTTTCCAAGAATGATGTTCCTTTTAGAGCAGTAGCCTCCCCTAAAAACATGCCCAAGGCAGACCCATTTTATTGATGGCAACCGGTTACTGCTGTCAGTCAAACCTGCAATCTCATCTTCAGATTCAGAAACCATCATCAGAGCCACCACCTTTCCTCTTTGAAATAACCAATGGGAACTGATCCTCTTCCCTTTCTTGTTGTAGGAATTAAAACTTGGGGTGAGGGGGGGAGGATAAGCAATTGCTCCACGAGCAGTTTCAAACCTGGTTAGCATGTCTCCAGTTATCAGGATTTCTCAGAGCCACTACATCTGCCCTGCATACAGCAGAGGGAGCTGGAGTGAGGAGGAGTCAGTGTGGACGGAACCATCTGGGAAAGCTGCATGGAGGAGGCAGCATCTGTCCTGGTCCTTAACATATTGGCATGACTGGAAAGCAAAGAGGAGCTTCCAGGGCAGTAAAGGATTGGACAGGCGAGGTGGGGTTGGCAGAAGGTGACATCGTGGGGTGCAAGGGCATAGAGAGGCTGGTGTGTCCAGCGGCAGAGAAGGTGTGATGAAGGTGGGCAAGAATCCATCTGGTAGCCCACTCACCATAGTGAGCACTCACTATGTGCCATGCATGGTGCAGGACTTGGGGCAAACCAGGGAAAGGACAATGTGTTCTGTATCATCAGGCTTACATCCCAGCAGTTAGTAAGTACATTCTGCAGTGCTGACAGTTGGTAAGTACCAGGGGAGGGGGCTGTGGAAACGTGGTCTGCAGGAAGCCCTGCTGTTAACTCTGAGGTGACGCCTCCCTGGAAGCTCGAATTCTGCATCAGTTTTAATCTCAGAGGGAGGAAGATGGACCATCTACTCCCATGCCATTTAAAGCCTCAGAAATCCACTCGCTGGAGAGCCAGCTACATATCAGCTCTGATTTGACATTGATGTATTGAGAAGTACCTTGGAAAGGAGCCCTTGTGGCACAAGGGCACAATTTGGTTGCTACTCCAAAGGTCTGCAGTTCAAATCCATCCGCTGCTCCCTGAGGTAAAACTGTGGCAACCTATTTCTGTAAAGATGAGACTGCTGGAAGGTGGAAGAGCCTGCCCCTCCCATGGAGAAGGTTTCCCAGCAATTGCCCTTACTGTTGTAGATGTTGTCATGTGCCATCGAGTTGGAATTGATCCATCCTCCCACAGAGCTACTGGTAGAGTTGAACTACATACCTTCTGGATTGCTGCACAAGCTTTTACCACAAGTTCACCAAAGCTCCCTACATGTCCAATTATATACCACTGGCCAGAATTGGCCTAGTTGCAAAGATAGCTGGAAAATTGGCAATCTTTATTTAGGGAAGGTGACCCTGACCCTTAGAGTACGGGTAAGTAAGTGTGCCGTGGAGCCTGCAGAGCTTGCTCTTGGTGATAGCTTAAAATCCTTCACGAGGCCTGGGAACTGGAGTCTCCCTCCACTCTGGAAGTCAGCTGGCCAATCTGGTGGGATGGCTGGCGTCTCCATGGTGGCTCCTCTTGGTCGCAGTCAGGCAAGGGAAGTTTCTGGGGTCTTTTTCGTTGTGTGTGACTGTTCTTTTTGCCCTTCAAAGGTGGGTGACTCTACTCCGTGGCCCTCAGACCTGCCTTTGTTTTTGGTGAAACATTTCTCTAGGTCATGTAACTCTGGTATATCCACTTGCTGTACAGAGGTAACTCGTGGTTGCTGTGAAGCCGAACACTATGACACTGATGAGTCAAATGTGAGAACGGTTACCCATGGTGGACAGTGTTTGGTGAAGCTCCCCAGTTAAAACAAGCTTGGAAGCAGGAGTGGCATCCACTTCCATAAGAGCTTGCCTCTGGAAACCCTATGAGTCACCTACGACTCGACGGCACTTAACAACAACAACATCTATTCAAGTAGTGAGAGAAGATCTTCACCCTGAAACCCACAACGTCCCTTTTCAGCAGGAAGTAGCTAAGAGAATACGCCGTCCCCTTTTCCTTATGACTCAGGGTGAAGTCTCTCTCAGGGAGGAGTGATAGGGAATGGCAAAGGATACACTGACAAAGAAGATTAATCAGAACTGGCTTTGACAAGCACTGTGGCATTTGGACAAGAACAAACTGGGAGGAGGGTAGAGAGAATAGTGCAACAATGAATGAGTGGAAGTCCAAAATCTCTGTAAATGTTTATGAAAATTAATAAAATATAATTATAGAAAAAAAAATGAAAAAAAACCCAACATCTATTCAGTTAAAACTCAGGATTCCTTCTTCTTTCTTGACTAGAGCATTGATGAAGAATGATTATGATGGACAATCTCCCTCCTTGGAATCATCCACCTCTGAGAACTTTCACTCCTAGAAACTTCCATCCATGACCAGGGATACCCAAACAGACCCATTCTTTCAGCTGAATTTCTGAAACAATATTGTCTTCTTCTGAGAAGGAATACATAGTCTCTGAAAGCGGTATCTTTTCTCTCCCAACTCATAAAACAGCAGACACATTTTGAAGGAAGAGATTATATAATTTGGTGATGAATAAAAACTAAGATTTTAGTTTTAGAGAGTTAGAAAAATAAGAATATTCTTGAAAATAGGATAATTGAAATTTATTTGTAACACCAAAAATATATATTGTAAAAAAATCATAACCTTCATATAAATGATAAGGGAGCTCTGGTGAACTAGTGAGTAAAGGATTCTGCTCACAACCCAAAGGCAAGTGGTTTTAATCTGCCAGCTGCTTCAAATGAAAAAGATGGGCAAGTCTCCTCCTTGAAAACCTCCTGGAGGGTCTGCTATAAGTTATTACTTGCCAGCAAATAACACTGGGGATAAATCTAGGGGAGATGAGAGAATAAAGAAATTCTAATAGTCAAAGGACAGGTGAAGAGCTGTGGAGCACTTGGGATGAAGAAAGATCCAGGACAGAGTACTTATGTCAGATGCTAGGAGCAGCCTAAAGAGAAAGACTTGGGAGAAGAAACACCAGATTAAATAAGCAAGTAATTATTAACCTTTGTGAGGGAGTTTCCTTCCAACACTGAAAACAGAGGCCAGGATCACAGAAGATAAAGGAAGAAGAGGATGGAAAGAAAGGGAAGTGCAAGGGCAAGTATAAAACCTAAAGTGCCTCTGAGAGACCCTCAAAGACTCAACAATGGCCCCCTGACCATGGCTTTGGGAGAGCTGAGTCTGTCCAGGTTTGGGTCCCAAGCCAAGGATGGCCTGGTTCCTAAGGGCAGGGAAGTCTTGGTGGCTTGTGGCCTAGGACTCCACAAGAAAGGTGAGAGAATGGGTCTAGTACACAGACTCCTGCTTCCCTTGCTAAGTGTGTTAAAAATTATTTCAGAAGTCAGATATGCAGAAAGGTACATGTATGATCCCACTTCCATTGAAATCTAGAGTATGCAAAAAAGACATAAAAACACTGCTGGTAAAATAAGGAGGGGGAGACGGAAATGGGGAGTTTGCTTCATGGGGACAAAATTTCTGTTAGAGATGATGAAAAGCTTTTAGAAGCAGAAAATAGTGATGGTTGCACACATTGCAAATACAACAAACAA
Organism: Elephantulus edwardii; assembly: GCF_000299155.1. Lineage (NCBI taxonomy): Eukaryota > Metazoa > Chordata > Mammalia > Macroscelidea > Macroscelididae > Elephantulus > Elephantulus edwardii. The sequence goes on from NW_006399968.1 coordinate 1,807,214, forward strand.
TTAATGTCACTTAAAAACCATTTACATGGTAAATTTTATACTTCATCTAACTGGGAAACTCTTTGCTGTTGAGTCAGAACTATGACTCACAGCTGCCTCCCCATGCGGATTGCCCTCTTTCTCCCTCAGGGTAACTGAGAGACTCAAACCACCAATGGGTCCAGCTTGGGGCTGCAGCCTGACTTCCCACAGGTGAGGACACCGGTGCTCAGGTGCTCATGCATTTCACCAAAGCCCCAGATGAGTCCCTGTCCCTTTGATTCTGACTGATGCCTCATGTGTTAGAACAGAACTGCTTCTGAGACTTGTAGGCTTTCCAGCTTTAAAGAGGTATCCAAGCCTCTCTTTGATACCTCTGGTGGGTGGAAACTGCCAACCTTTAAGCTAATAGTCAGATGCAGACAGTTTGCACCATCCAAGGGCCTTCAAAGATCACACTGCAACTTGAAAACAAAACACAACAAAACAAAACACAGAACACCTGGGGAAAATGAATAGGTAGAGCACAGATGATTTTTACAATATTGCAACTATTCTGTTGACGTTATGCTAGTAGATACATGGTACTATGGATTGAATTGAGTCTCTTCAAAATATGTATTAAGGCGCCCTAAACTCTGTTTCTAGATATGTGAGCTTGTTTGGAAATGGAATTTTTCTTTTCTTGTTTTAAACCTAATGATTTCTGAGTTGAGTTGACACAGAGGTATACATAGAGGGAAATGGATGACAAGTGAGCACAGCCAAAGAACCAAGTAATGCCTGGGTTACTGACAAAGAAGGAATCAACACAGCTGAGCACTGTGAGAAAATGAACCCAGAAATGGGCTCATCTTTCTAGGTAAGCTGACACTCAACAAGAAAATCAAACCTGTCAAATGGGGAAATGACAACCTCTTCAACAAATGGTGCTGGCAGAAGAGGACTGCTACCTGCAGAAAGCTGAATCAGGATCCACATCTCATACCAAACACAAAAGTCAACCCAACAACCCCGCCCCACCCCCAGCACCCCTAGCACCCCTACCACCGCTTGGCTGATGCCTGATGTTCTTTGCTGGCAAGTCAGAACTCATAGTTGACTCTCCAGCATATTTTCAAAGGCAGTAATTTGCACGGGAGGAGAATTGCCCATCTTTTTTCTGCGGAGCAGCTAGTGGATTAGAAGAAAGAATACTTTTACCTGGGAGTAAAGCCCAAACCATAAAGTTCATAAGAGACAAAAAGGAACAAAGCTTAGAAGGCTTAGCCTGTGGGCTAGAGAGACTGACAAATACAGCCGGAAGTTGACAATCTGGAGAAGATCAAATTGGTGAATAGGGGGGCTCTGTTGGTCTAGTGGCAAGACGCTGCTGCAATCCCAAAGGCATGCAGTTTGAGGCCAACAGCTGCTCTGTGGGAGAAGGGTGGGCAATCTCCTCCTGTCCTATTAACTGCCTCTGAAAACCCAATAAAGGTCAGCTGTGGATCAGCTCCGACTCTACAGTATACAACAACAACAGGACCTTCTAAAGATTAAATCTGCTTTTTTTCTACGAAGATGGCACCAAAAGCGAAGAAGGAAGCCCCTCCCCCTCCCAAAACTGAAGCCAAAGCAAAGGCATTAAAGGCCAAGAAGGCATCCTGAAGGGCCTCCACAGCCAAAAAAAAAAAAAA
>NW_006399968.1:1817123-1820105 GCF_000299155.1 Elephantulus edwardii
GTTCTGAAATTCAGGGGGTATGAAATCAAAGTCATATTTTGGCTCCTGTGGATTTGGTTTAATTTTCCTCAGGTTCAGTTTGAACTTGCATATGAGGAGTTGGTGGTCTGTTCCACAATCAGCCCCCGGCCTAGTTTTCACAGCTGATATCGAGCTTCTCCAATGGTTCCTAGCAGAAGAATATCTATTTGTGCTTTATTGACCATGTAAAAGCAATTAACTGTGTGAATCATCACAAGTTGTGGGCATTGAGAATAATGGGAATCCAGAGCACTTAATGGTGCTCATGTGGAACCTATACCTGGACCAGAAAGCTATTGTGCAAACAAAGCACGGGAACACACTGCATGGTAACTCACAGTGACCATATAAACAATAGCCCCAATGCTTGCCCTGTCCTGAGCCAATCTCACTATCTCCAACACACCTACCCCCATTTACTGTGTCAATACCCCAAATCTTAGATCTTCCTCTCCTGTGTTGTCCCTCCACCCTTCCAAGCATAATATCCTTCTCCAAGGACTGGTCTGTCCTGGGAACATGCCTAAAATACATGAGATACAGCACCAAAATTCTTGCCTCCAAGGAGCAACCTGGTTTCAACCTCTCCACACTTCTTTGCCTTCTTGGCAGTCCATGGTATGTTCGATACTTTTCTCTAGCACCACAACTCAAAGGTGTTGAGTCTTCCGTCATCCTTAGTCATTGTTCAGGTCTCTAATACATAACTAGTAATTGCAAAGACCATGACCTGGATCAGGTGTATTGTGATGTCTAGATTGACATTGTTCTTCAGTACTCTGGAGAGGTCCCTGAGAGCATATTTTCCCAATGCAATTTGTCTTTTGATTTCCTGACTGTTGGTGCCAGGAATATTGATTGTGGAGGTGAGCAAGATGAAATTGTTAAAAGTCTCAATCTATTCTCCATCTAGTATAGTGCTTCCAATTGGCCCATTGTTGAGGATCTTTGTTTTCTTGATGTTGAGATGCAATCCATATTGAAGACTGTAGTCCTTGAACTTCTGCAGAAAACTCTTCAGGTCCTCCTCAGTTTCAGCAAGCAAGGCTGTGTCATCTGCATAATGCAGTTTGTTGACTAGTCTTCCTCCAATCCTGACACCACATTTCTCTTGAATTAATTATAGTCAGTGCAGCAAAAATAGCTGCAGCACTTTGAGACTTGACATGGGTATCAGAAGGAAGGACCAACCCAAGCAAAACATTCCCTGACCATGCCTGAATCAGTCACTGGGTGTTGGAGGGATAGGTAGATTAAACAGATTAGAATTAACTGGGGACAGTACATGACCTCTCAGACTAGGACAAAATTAGTTTATTTCAAGTCATTTGAATCCATCTCTACCTCTACTCCAAACAAACTGTCATGTAGATGAAGAAGAAATGATGCTGTGGCGATAATCATAGCCTCATCTTTTAGTATGTAATCTTATTGACATATGCCATTAAGTTGGAACTGATTGATAGTTGACACTCCAGCAGTTCTCAGAGGCAGTAAATCACACGGGAGAGATTGCCCATCTTTCTCTCACAGAGCAGCTGGTGCATTCAAACTGTACGCCTTTGTGTTGGCAACACAACTCCTTCCCAATAAGCCACTAGAACTCCCTTATTATAAGCTTAGGTGCCAATAAAAAGCTTGATTGATTTTATCTAGTCAGCAGCTTTGTGGGAGCAAGATCTGATTAATTGCTTCCATAAAAACTTCAGCCGGGAAAGCCTATGTATGGTCCTACTCCATTATGTGGGGTTTAGACGAACTGAATGAAGCCTCCCCAAGAGTAGCACCCCCAACAACCCAGCATCTGAGAGATTCTCAGGGCACACTGGCTTTCACTTTATTCAAACTCGCCCCCAAAGATTAGCAAAGATTTTGGTCTCTTTATATTATTATCTTCAGATTCTGCTTTATGATCCCAAGGAGTTTATATGTACCCACCTTAGAATGTTTATGTTATTTGTAAAATTTTTGTTCTCTTTTCCCTCATGGTAGTTATGTGTGTAAATATGGATGATGCAAGTGTTTAATATGCTCAGCTGCTAACCAAACGATCAGAAGTTCAAGTCTACACAGAGACTTTGTGGAACAAAGACTTGATATGCTTCTAAGAAATCAGTACTTGAACATTCTAAAAAGTACAGTGTTGGATGAAGGAAAATGGAAGGGTCTTTTGTAAAAAAACAATGCAGAATAGAAGAGTTCAAAAGGCACCATGGGATGACAAAGTAAAATATTACAATGAAATGGGCAAGGAGTTGGAGTCAAAAAATCAAAAGGACCGAACACGCTCATCATTTCTTAAGCTCAAGGAGCTGAAGAACAAACTCAAACCTCGAGTTGCTATAATCAGGGACGCTTTAGGCAGAATATTAAATGATCCAGGAAGTATTAAAAGAAGATGTAAAGAGTATACTGAGTCACTCTCCTGAAAGGAATTGGCAGACACAGAAGAATTTCACGAAATAACATATGAGCAAGAGTCTGTGGTGACGAAGGAAGAAGTTCAGGTTGCTTTGAAGGAAATGGCAAAAACTAAGGCCCCAGGAATAGACGGTATATCAATTGACATATTTCAGCTAACAGATGCTGCCCTGGACGTGCTCACCAAGTTGTGCCAAGAAATCTGGAGAACAACCACTTGGCCAAAAGAGTGGAAGAGATCTGTATTTGTTCCCATCCCAAAAAAAGGTGACCCAACAGAGTGTGGAAACTATAGAACAATATCATTGATTTCACATGCAAGCAAGATTTTACTGAAGATTATCCAAACCCGACCGGAACAGCACATCAGCAGAGAACTACGAGAAGTCCAGGCTGGGTTTAGAAGGGGTCATGGTACTATGGATATTGTAGCTGATGTTAGATGGGTCTTAGCTGGAAGCAGGGAATACCAGCAGAATGTCTATCTGTATTTCATTGACTATGCAAAGGTGTTTGACTGTGTGGATTATAACAAACAGT
>NW_006399968.1:1820205-1823271 GCF_000299155.1 Elephantulus edwardii
GGCAGCCCAAATACCCCCCGGAAGAATGTCCCCAGGGGAAACAAGCTTGACCACTATGCCATCATCAAGATTAAATCTCTGTGAGTATCAAAAACTTTTCCCAATAGAGTGAAAAGAAAATCTGCTGACTGGGAAAAAACATTTGGCAATACTATCTCGGACAAAGGTCTCTTAACAAAAGATTACAGAATACTACAAGGTCTCCAGAATAAAAAGACTGATAACCCAAATAAAAATGGGCATAAGACATGGAAAGAGTATTCATAAATTTCTGTAATTTAAAGCCACCCCTTTATGATGTTTGTTATGGAAACACTATTGACTTGTGTAATAAAAAAAAAACAGGACACTTTAAGTAAAAATGAGTTGATAAGGTAGCTCTGGTGGTCTAATGGCAAGAAGTTGCACTGCAATCCCAAAGGCACATGGTTCAAATCCTCCAAATACTCCACTGGACAAGGAGGAAAAATCTCCTCCTGTGCCAGTCAGAACCAATTTGACTATACACCACAAGAAAAAAAAAAGAGCTTATATTGAGTGACTTAGTGGTAAGGAGTTGCACTGTCAACCTAAAGGCAGGCAATTCAAATCCATCAGCTGCTCCATGGGTGAAGCATGGGCAATCTTCTCTCAAGTAATTTACTGCTTCTGAAAACCTCTGAGAGTCAGCTATGAGTCAGTTCTGACTTGATGGTACATAATAACAATACAAAATATTAATAAAGGGGAAAATTGTTGACAGGAAAGCATATGTGGAAATTCTCTGTGCTTCATGTTCTCTTTTTCTATCAACCTAAAGCTGAGCTAAAAAAATTTTCTTGATTTTCTCCCAAGTTACATAGTATTTTTCCAAATCATTGTTCTTGAGTGATGCAAAGTATTCCATTGTGTGAATGTACCAAAATTTCTCAATCCATTCAGTTGTACTTGGACATTTGGGCTGTTTCCATGTCCTTGAAATTGTGAATAACATTGCTATGTACATTAGTGAGCAGATCTCCATTTGTGTCTCGGTTCTAATTTCCTTGAGATATATTCCTAATAGTGGAATAGCTGGTAACTCAGTCCCATAAGGAAAAATACTGCATAAGACAATTATTGTAAAAATAGAAGGAGAACTAGTAAAACATGTATAAGGACTCAAAGGGGGAAGGGATGGAAGCAGAGGGATGAGGATGGGTAGGGGCAAAACCACAGGGTTGCACGGTTTGGTGGGTAGAGGGAGTGGGTGAAGGAAATGGGAAGGATCTGGAGGGAATCTGAAAAGATTGGGTAAAAATGGGCAGGGTCCAATGGTGATTGATTTTGTAATGCATGGGAGTCATTGTATGAAACACAATATGAAGAATAGTGTGAAACATAATGTATATGATGTAACATAAAATAAAAAAATTAAAAAGAAATTTATTAGAACTTTCTATTTTGGTGTCTCAGTCTGTTCTTTTTACTAACTTCTTAGCATATGTTGTTAAGTGCTGTTGAGTCAAATACTACTCATAGTAACCCTATGAACAATGTATCTGATCCCTGTCCTGTCCTGTGCTATCCTCATCATCTCTGATATACTTTATCCCATTGCTGCAGTCACTGTGTTGGTCCATCTCACTGAAGGATCTTCCTCTCTTGTGTTGACCCTCTGCCTTTCTAAGCATGATGCCTTTTTCCAAGGAATAGCCTCTCCTAACAATATGTCCAAAGTATGTGAGATGAAGGCCCACTGTTTTAGCCTCCAAGGAGCACACGGGATGCATTTTCCCTGAAACATATGTGTTTACTTTTGTGGCTGTCCATAGGACACTTGGAGATCTTCTCCAACACCACAACTCAAAGGCATCGATCTTTCTTCTGTAATCCTTACTCATTGTCCAGCTCTCAGAAGAACAGCAGATGATTGAAAAGACCATGGCTTGACTCAGATGTACCTTAGTCTTTAAGCTGACACCATTGTTCCTCTGTACTTGGGAGATATCCCTGATAGCAGACTTTCCCAGTGCAATATGTATTTGGATTTCTAGACTGCTAATACTGATGGTGTTGATTATGGATCCAAGCAAGATGGAAAAAAAATGGTAACTTCAATCTTTTCTTCATCTTTCATGACATTGCAAGTAAGGAAGACCCTCGATGAACAGGATTGACTCAGTGACTGGGGTAATGGGGTAGTTGTGTCACAGAAAATACGATTGGCTCAAGATAGAGCAAGGTTCAGAGTTGTAACATAGGGTCACTATGAGTCACAAGCGACTTGATGGAACATAACAACAACAACGACATGATTCTGCCTATTCTCCATGGATATAGTGATGAAAACCAAAATACCAAACTCATTGCTGTGGAGTCAATTCTGACTCCTGGTGATCCACATGCTGCAGAGTGCTGCTCTGCGGGGTGACCATTACATAAGAAGCAGGTCTCTCCACCTCTCTGCATGACACCCCTAAATAGGATGAAATAGCCACCCTTCAGACAAATTATTTAGTGCCAACCATTTGTGCTAACCACCCAGCCAGAGTCCCATATTTTTTCTCGTGGCTTAATGTGTAATGTAGTGGATGCTCACTGCAAAGGTCAGCAGTTCAAATCAACCCATCAGTCCTTAGAAGAAAGATGGACAATCTCCTTCTATAAAGATTTATAGCCTTGAATCCAAACCAGCTGAACAGTGGGTTTGGGTTTGGTGTGATAATCTTGGGAAAGAGAAAGAAGATTCTGTCATGTTCTTGAGGATAAAGTGCCCCACATACATTCCTTTTCACACCAGAGTCCTGGTTTAAATACCATGAAACATCCACACTCATATTAAAGAATTGCTTCTTTATATGCTTTCAAAGCATATAATTCTCTGCCCTCCCTACATGACCAGGTGTCATTTCAGGACCAGAAGAATAATTTTCCTGCTATCAAAAATGAATAGCCTTGAGATCTCAGTTTGTATAGAAGTTGCTTAGTAGCTGCTTTGTGCTGCCAATGCTGTTGTTGTTGTTGTTGTTATGTGTCGTCGAGTCGTTTCCGACTCATAGCGACCCTATGCACAACAGCCCTAAACCCTGCTCTATCCTGCGCCAA
>NW_006399968.1:1823426-1827425 GCF_000299155.1 Elephantulus edwardii
TGATACAGGCCATGGTCTTTGCTATCACTTGTTATGCATCAGAGAGTTGGACAATGACTAGGGAAGATAGAAGGACAATTGATGCCTTTGAGCTGTGGTGTTGGAGAAGAGTATTGAGGGTACCATGGACTGCTAGGAAAACAAACAGATTTATCCGGGAAATGGTTAAACCAGGAGGCTCCTTGGAGGCAAGAATTCTGAGGCTTCGTCTGACATACTTTGGACATGTTGTAAGGACCTTTGAGAGGGACATCATGCTTGGGAGGGTGGAGGGACAATGCAGGAGGGGAAGGCCCTCTATGAGGTGGATTGATTCAGTGACTGGGGTAATCAGGTTGGGAGTGTCAGAGACAGTGTGATTGGCACAGGACAGAGCAGAGTTTAAGGCTGTTGTACATAGGGTCGCTATGAGTCACAAGCGACTTGATGGCACATAACAACAACAACAACATTCCAACTTTATAAATAAATCAGAGTGATATTAGAAAAAAAGCACAATTCTTTTCCAAGATGTATGGAGTGTCCTGGAGTCTGAGTTGACTCCTTGGCAGTGCATTTTATGTTGGGCTGCTTTCCAAAAGGTAAGTGGTTCTAATCTAAGAAGGGCTGTCTTCTTGTTTATTTTTGTTTTGGGGTTTAAAAAATATCCTTCTTTTGTTTTATTATTACTATTCATTTTAATGAAAATTTAGTCTTTGGATTTCCCTCCATTCATTGTTGCACTTTTCGCCCTGCCCACCCCTCCCCCACAGTTCACACTTCTCTTTGAAAAGTAAAAGAAAAATTCTTTCATTGTTATACAATGCCTCCCCTCAAGTCCACTCCATTATGCAGCCTTCATTCTGGACTCCTGTCATGACAATAATACACAATCATATATCTCTTTTAAACAGTTCTCTCCCTCATTTGTTTAAATACAGTATACATAATTTATCTCATCTTTCTCAGACTCCTCCCAACCCTGATGTCAAGTCCTGTTTCACAACAGTGGCACTATGTAATTTTTGTCCTTCTGTGACTGAGATATTTCACTCAGCGTAGTGTCCTCCAGGGTCACCATTTTGAATAATATTGCATGAGTTCCTTGTTTTTCAATGCAGTGTAGTATTCCATTGTGTGAATATACCACAGCTTCTCTATCCATCTGTTTGTTGATTGGCACTTAGGTTATTTCCAACTCTTTACTATTGTGAACAGAACCGCAATTAAGATGGGTGTACATATTATCTGCTTGGGTGGCAGTTATGGTATCTTTGGGGTAAATTCCCAGTAGTAGAATTTCTGGGTTAAATGTTATTTCTATTTGCTACTTTTTTTTTAATTAAACAAAGGTCTATTGCAATATTCATAGTGACTGTTTATAAACATTACAGTCTTCATAAAGCCTATAAAGTATATCCTCAGTTTTATAAAAGAAGTGCAGATTGTCTCAAGGTAAAAAATGCAGTGCTCGCTGCTATAAAGCTCTCTGTCGCATTAGGATGTGTGGCAATGAGTATTACTCCAGAAAACATTACCATGTTCCTATATTTTGGACGTCAGTTAAGCACAAATGACTGCAGCAGGAGAACGCTTTTTAGTGGCTGGGCTGAGAAAGCTAAAGCTTAGAAAGAAAAAGGCAGAGGGTGTGAGCAACAAAGGTTGGAACCAAATTATTGCAAAAGGAGATTAGCAATAAGAAGTGAGGAGGGAGACCATCCACTCCCCTCTGACAGGACTCTGTCCTTAAACATCAAGTTCTTGGCAGGAAGTGGAACTCCAGTATCGGCATTCAATGAGAACACATTGGGGAAACTAGCATCTGTGTGGACATCCAGTGTTGAAGCACCTTCCTGGAATGAATGAACAAAGTTGAGGACTTGTAGAGAGAGTTTTCTACTGGAATATAAGATATTTTGAAGGCTCTCTTTTCTGTAAAGGCCATGTATAGCAATTTTCCTGCAAACCTTCCGATTTAACCCACAGCTAAACAGTGGAATTCCAAAGCACAATTTGAGAGGAACCCAGTCGGCTTCTGCTGTGGCCCCAGAGTTTTGCTTTGTGGTTGAATCTATAATTGCTTCCTCAATGACCATTTCAAAGGATTCTATACTTCTATTTACATCTGAGCCAGAAGCCAAATCATGTTCTCCTCTCTCATAGGGAGCATCGCTGAGCTTTCGGTGTGCAAGATGACTAGAGGCGTTCAGCATCATGACGTAGCCACAAAAATGCTGCAGGTCCACTTTGCTCCTCGAAGTCCGCAATTCTTTGTGAGCCCCCATATTGACCCGGGTAAACTCTCCTTATAGTTCTGATTCATCAAATGGGAAAGGTATATGGATGGTTTCTCCTATCCCATGTAAACCATGTCCCTGTATTAAAACCGCAGAATGTGTTAAAGCATCATTCAGCATTGTGAGCACATTTAAAGTAGGAACTACCACAGGATCATGGCCCCAAGATGTAATCAGTAATCGATCATAACCCTGGAATGTATCTGGCAGTTTTTGAAGCCTTGTACCTTTGGATAGTAAGAGAGATGGCGGTCCTTGCCCAGTGATATGATAAATGAACAGTTTAAATCAGACAGAGCTGACTTCTGGGATGGCTGGTCCAATATGCTGAGGGGTGCAGCTGCTCACAGGTCAGATTTCATTGGTCAGAGGCACCATGGAAACAAGCAGAGTGTCATTTTTGTTCAGAACTCTGCTGCAAGTTGCAGGGTCCAAACCAAGAAGGCTTTCACAGTGTAAGAGATCCAGTGGGAAACCATAACCAGGTTGATCTGGCTGTGTAGTTTGTGCAACTAGATCCTCATTATGACGTAAAAATAGAATTGTGTTCCTCAGAGTAAGTGCATGATCAAAGTATCTCTGTGCTTCGCCTTCCCCAGTGCTCTGGACCTTTTCCAGTTCTATAAGAAAGCTGTCCAGAGACTCATCTGAGAGCTTGCCAACTTCAAACATCGTGACTGCATGACTTTTCAAGTTTGGTGAAAGATTCCCCATCATTAAAAAGGCAGTAGGAGTTGAATCAAACAGGAATACAGTACACTTAGTATATCCTGTAGGCGGATTCAAACTGCATATGCTGGCTGTGTCAGCTGGATCTTCCTGTTGTGTAGGTGTCAGTAGCAGATGAAACTTCTTGTGCAAGACTCTTACTTCCCCCACCATCCCACAACAGGAGCATCTTTTGTGGATCGAAAGTACTCTTCAATCCGTTCACAAATGGAACATTTCGCCATGATGAATGAAGCTGATCCAAAGTTATTACTTGTCCCTTCTTATGGGCAAAGCCCAGTCGGCAATACATTGAAACAGCATTCACTAGCGATAAGTCTATCTCAAGGACATTTGGAAGCTCTGCAACATTAGTATGCTCATCTATGGAAACAAAGATCTTATAGGATCCCTGCACAGGATTCATCACAAAACCTTCAAGAGGAGGAACTGTTACGCAACTGTCATCAGAAATTGATACATCCAGGTAAACAAATCCTTTGTTATATAAATTATGTACTACATTTTAATCTCGTTATCCAGAGAGCTGAGGACCAGAATGATGATCTGGTCAACAGCACATTTCTCAGGCACAGTACATATCTTTACGTCATCCTCTGTGATGTAGCCAGCCTGTACCATCCACCAGCCTCAATGGTAATGTCCACTGGCTTCATTGGCAGGAGATCATGGGCAGTTTTCCTTCGGAAAAACTTTTTTGAGGATCTGCACTGATTCATAAGATTAATGTACTGGTTCTTCCTATGCCAAGGAGTCTTAGACAGTCAGCGGCCATAAAATTGGGCGAGTCATAACTTTTCTCACTGTTCATTATATCCTCCATAATCCCTGTACAGACTAAGAAGAAGGATTGGCCATCCACTTCTGAAATGGCAGGCCTCTGAAAACCCTATGTACAACACAACACATGTAGACGAACAGAAACGGCAACCTAGGTAGAACTGTCAAGCATGGAAATACAAAGGAAGAGGAACAGTTGTAAGCAGACACTAGT
>NW_006399968.1:1827525-1830715 GCF_000299155.1 Elephantulus edwardii
AAGAAATCTGGAGAACAACCACTTGGCCAACTGACTGGAAGAGATCTATATTTGTTCCCATTCCAAAGAAAGGTGACCCAATTGAGTGTGGAAACTACAGAACAGTGTCATTGATTTCCAAAGAAAGGTGACCCAATTGAGTGTGGAAACTACAGAACAGTGTCATTGATTTCACATGCAAGCAAGATTCTACTGAAGATCATCCACAAACGATTAGAACAGCCAATGCTAGACATTTTAATCTTTGATTCAGACTGGTATGTTTTTTGGGGACAAGAATAGCTTAGAGCCATCAGAAAGGCAAACACAAGTCAACAGGAAAACACTTATCTAACCCATGTGAGACAAAGACATGCTAATCCATTAGTGTCACAGAAACAATGGGAACAACAGCCAAGAACAAAGAGGTTCAATGAATCTATATTTAGATATTAGAAGGTCAAAGTCAGGTGTAGAACTTAAATGGCCTCAGAGACAAGGGTGCTAGGTTGTAGGAAACCACAAGGATATGGGCCTGGACAGCTGTCCAGCTCTTCAGGAGAGATGAGAAGAGGAAAATCTAGAGGCCAAAAACTAACTGAAGAGACTTGATGTCAGGTAGGCTTTGTCTGGGCATGTACAAAAGCTCACAACAGACCCAGAGTTGTTCAGGATGGTGTAAGCTGGAGGCCCAGGTGGCAAGAGAGTTATTGGGGGCATGCCTGTGAAGAATACAGACGAAAACTCAGGAGAAGGTGACGTGGGAAATCCAACCATCTTGCAGCTCTAACTCCTGTGAAGGAGAGAGCAAAGGCAGGATGAACAGATTGGAAGAGCCTCGGTACTTCCACCTCTCTCTGAGAACACTTGGACCAAGCTTGCAGGAAGTGTGATTTTTCTAAGACTGCTCTAACAATGTAACACACAGCAGTTTGCTTCAGAGAACAGAGACTCATTTTCCTCACAGCTCAGGAGGCTAGAAGTTCACGCTTAGGGCACAGATGTAAGGAGTGGGCCTTCTTTGTTTATTTAATTTTTTAGCTCTGTGTGTATGTATGTGTAAGACACCTCAGAAGAGATTAGGTTTAGGATCCTTTGTACTTTAGTTTGAAATGTTGTTGTTATGTGCCATCAAGTCATCTACAACTCATAAAGACTCTGTACATTAGTTCTGAACTTTGCCCTGTCCTGCACTAATCTCATCATCTCTGACAGACCTAATCCCATAACTCCAGTCACTGAGTCAATCCATCTTGATCCTGGGTCTTCCTTTCTTGTGTTGTCCCTCCACCCTTCCAAGCATGATGTCCTTCCCCAGGGACTGGTTCCTTCTGGCCATGTGCCCAAAGTATGTGAGAAAGAGCCTCAAAATCCTTGCCTTCACAGAGCAAACTGGTTTCACCCAATCTAGGACAGATGTATCTGCTGACAGTTTCAATCTTCTCTCCATCCATCATGATGCTGCCTATTGATCCAGTAGTAAAATCTTTGGTTTCTTGACATTGAAATGCAACCCATACATAAGGCTGCATTCCTTGATCTTCTCCAAGTACTTCAAGTCTTCTTCACTTTCAGCAAGAGAGGTTGTGTGGTCTGCATAACACAGGTTATTTATGAGTTTCCCTCCAATCTTGGTACCACACTCCTCTTCATAGAATCCAGCTTCTTGGATAATTTGCTCAGCATACAGATTGAACAGGTATGGAGAAATAATACAAACTGATGCACCACCTTCTTAATTTTAAACCATGCAGTGGTTACATTATACACATACAAGAAAGACACGTTAACATGACTATTACTCAATTATACGCTCCTACATCTAGAGCCAAAGAGAAAGAAATTGAGAATTTTTACCAAATCTTGCAGTCCGAAATTGACTGAACATGCAATCAAGATGCACTATTGTTAGAAATGAGGCTGAAAATAGAATAATTTAATTTTGTATTTACAATGATTTATTAATTTCAAATACCCTTTTTAAAAAACACAAACGACACCTTTACATTTTATCTTATCTGATGGGTTGCATAGCAATCAGATTGGCTACACTGGTAGAAGAAATCATTGGATTAGCTCAATATTGGTAGCTGAAACTAGGCCAGGGGTGGACTGTGGGTCAAATCATCAATTACTTATATGCAATTTCAAATTGAGGCCGAAGAAAATGAAAATAAATCCACAGGAACCAAGATATGATCGTTAATCAATTCATCTGAATTTCAAGATCATAGTAAGAATAGAATTATTGATATCATCCATGAAGAAAGCAAAAGGCCATTACAAAAACAGGTGAGACATTACAAAAACAAAGGAGAAAGAAAAAAACTGAAATTGATGTCAGAAGAGACTCCAAAGATTGCACTGGAGCATCAAGAAGGCAAAAGAATAAAAGAATACATTTCAAAGTGAAAGAGCACAACAGAAGATTTAAAAGGGTAGTCTGGGAGAACAAAACAAAATATTATAATGGAATGTGCAGAGAGCTGGGATTGAAGAGTAAAAATGGAAGAGCTCACTCTGCATTTCTCAAGCTGAAAAAACAGAAAATAAAATTTAAGCCTCATGTTGCAACATTAAAAGATGTTATGGCAATATATTGAATGACCCAGAAACCACCAAATGAAGGTGGAGGGAATACACAGAAACACTGAACCAGAAAGAACTGATTGACACTGAAAAATTTCAGGAAGTACCATATGAAAAAGAGCCAATGGTAATGAAGGAGGAAGTAGAAGCTGCATTGAAGGCATTGACAAAATTTTCATCAATTTACAGGAGCAGCTTCTGATGCACTCTCCAGTCTATGGACTGGAAGAGATCCTTATTTGTTCCCATTCTCCAGAAAGGTGACCCAACTGAATGTGGAAACTATAAAATTAATTAATATCACATTAATATCACATGCAAGCAAAATACTGCTGAAGATCATTCAAAAATAGCTAGAACAGTACATAAACAGGGAACTGCCAGAAGTTTAAGCAGGATTTAGAAGAGGCCATGGCGCCAGGGATATCATTGCTGATGTCAGATGGTTCATGGATGAAAGTAAGGAATGTTGTTGTTGTTGTGGTTATGTACCATCGAGTTGTTTGCGACTCATAGCGACCCTATGCACAACAGCCCTAAACCCTGCTCTATCCTGCACCAACCGCACCGCCTCTGACACACGCATCCCGATTACCCCAGTCACCAAATGAATCCATCTCAT
>NW_006399968.1:1830815-1846524 GCF_000299155.1 Elephantulus edwardii
GATTCATCGTAGAGAGGATTAAACCAGGCTGCTCCTTGGAGGCAAGGATTCTGGGGCTTCATCTGACATACTTTGGACATGTTGTAAGGAGAGACAGGTCTTTAGAGAGGGACATCATGCTGGGTAGAGTAGAGGGACAGCACAGGAGGGGAAGACCCTCTATTAGGTGGATTGATTCAGTGACCGGGGCACTCGGGATGGGTGTGTCAGAGGCAATGAGATTGGCACGGGATAGAGCACGGTTTAGGGCTGTTGTACATGGGGTCACTATGAATCGCAGACAACTCGACGGCACATAACAACAACAACAACAACAGTATGAAAATGGAGTGACCCTCAGGCCCTTGACCATGATATCAGATAAATGGTATTTTATAAATTCTAGATATAAGTCCCTTATCTGAAAGGTCATTACCAAATACTTTTTCCCAGTCTGTGGCTTCCTTTTTTACCCTGTTGGAGAAGTTTTAGGATGTGCATAGGGATTTGGTCCCATTCATCTAAACTTATATATTTACAAATTTTGGATACATCGTTTTTTACACTGGATTTTTGCCATTTTCTTCACCCAACCGACCTATCAAATTGTGCAACCCTATTGTTAACCTCCCCTCCCTCACCTACCCTCAACTCTCTGCTTCTACCCTCCCCCTTGGATTCTCATACTCATTCTACAATAATGGTTTTGTGCAGTATTTGTCCTTATGGGATTAAATTAGTGCACTCATCATAATGCTCTTCAGTCTCTCCCAAGTCAGGTAGTAATTTACAAAATCATTGCCCCCGGGTGCTGCATAGCATTCCATTGTATGAATGTATCACAGTTTCTTAATCCATTTGTTTGTGGTCAGACATCTGGGCTGTTTCCATGTTCTTGCAATGGTGAATAATGATGCTATGAGCATTAGTCTCTGTCTGAGCCTCAGTTCTCATTTTCTCAGGGTATATTCCAACCCATGGAATAGCAGGGTTATATGTTCAGCTTTTGAAAAAAGTGTCAAACTGCATTCCAGAATGCCTGTACCACTTTACAATCCCACGAACAAGGTATAAGAATTCCTATCTCTCCACATCCTCTCCAACATTTATAACTTGCTGTCTTGTTAAACTTTGCCACTGCCACTGGAGTGAGATGGCATCTCATTGTGGTTTTGATTTGCATCTCTCTCATTGCTAGTGATTTTGAGCATTTCTTCATGTGTCTGTTGGCCATTCAAATATATTCCTCTGTGAAAATTCTTTCCATGTCTTTTGCCCATTTTATAATTAGGTCATCAGTCTTTTTCTTGTGGAGAGCCAAGAGTATTCTGTAAACTTCCGTTATGAGACTCTTGTCTAAGATGGTATTGCCAAATGTTTGTTCCCAGTTGGTAGGTTTTCTTTTCACCCTGTTGGAAAAAGGTTTTGATACGCACAGGAATTCAATCTTTAAAAGGTCCCATTCATCAGTTTTTTTCCTCTGCAGATTGAGCATTTCTGTCTGTATTTGGCCATCTTTTTATACTGTAAACTAGGCCTTATAAGGTTGATCCCAGCTTGTCTCTTATGAACTTTATGGTTTTGGGCTTTACACCCAGGTCTCTGATGCACCTTGATTGATTTTTGTGTATGGTGTGAGGTTTGGATCTTGTCTCAGCTTTCTGCAGGTAGCAGTTCAGTTTTACCAGCACCATTTGTTGAAGAGGTTGTCATTTCCCCATTTGATAGGTTTGATTTCTTTGTTGAATATCAGTTGACCATAGATAGCTGGGTCTATTTCTGGGTTCTCAATTCTGTTCCATTGGTCTACATGCCTGGCATTATGCTCTTTGGTTACTATTGCTGTATAGTAGGTTTTGAAGTCAGGGAGTGCTATGCCTTCTACTTTATTTTTCTCTCTCAGAAGTGTTTTGCATATTTGGGGTCTCTTTGCTCTCCAAATAAACTTGCCAATTTCTTTTTTGATCTCCCTGAGAAATTAATTTGGCGTTTGTATTGGGATTGTGTTGAACACATGGATTAATTTTGGTAGGGTTGCCATTTTCAGAATATTGTGTCTTCCTACCTATGAGCAGGGCACATTTTTTTTTCATTTCTTTTGGTCTTTTATTGTGTCTTGCATAAACGTTCTGTAGTTTTCTTTGTATAGATCTTTTGTATCTCTAGATAGGTTTACTCTCAAGTACCTCAATTTATAGTTGGCTATTGTAAATGATATTGCTTTCTTGGTTTCCTTCTCTGAGTTCTCTTTGTTACTGTAAAGGAAAACAACTAATTTTTTTTTTATATACTGATCTTATATCCTGACACTCTTCTAAATTGGTCTACTAGCTCTAACAGCTTTTTTTGTTGAGTCCTTGGGGTTTTCTGTGTACATTATCATGCCATCTGCATATAGTGATTGTTTAACCGTCTCTTTGCTGATCTCGATGCTTTTTATTTCCTTCTTTTGTCACATTGCCCTAGCAAGCACTTCCTGTACAATATTGAATAGAAGTGGTGACACGGGGAATCCTTGTCTGGTCCCTGTCTGTAAGGAAAATGCTAGAATTTTGTTAAGGATTTTTCCATCTTTATTCATGAGAGATATTGGTCTGTCTCTTTTCCCCCTTAGTGATATCTTTGCTTGGTTTTTTAATTAGGATTATGCTTGCTTTATAGAATGACTTTGGGAGTGTTCTTTTTTTTCCCATTTTTTGAAATAGTTTCAGTAGAATTGGTGATAGATCCTCTCTGAATGTCTGGTAGAATTCAGCTGCGAAGCCATCTGATCTAAGACTTCTCTTATGAGGAAGTCTTTTTATGACCTTTTCAACTTCTTCTTTAGTGATGAGTTTTTTCAAGTGTTCTATATGTGTTCTTGTCAATCTGGGTAGGGCATGAGTTTCAAAGAATTTTTTCCATTTCCTCTAGGTTTTCAAATTTATCAGAGCATAGCTTTTCATAATATTCTGATATTATAGATTCATTTCATCTGGTTCTGTTGTGATGTCATCTTTAACATTTCTTGATTAAATTATCTCTTTTTTTTCTCCTTTTTTGTTAAGTCTGCCAGTGGTTTCTCAATTTTATTGATTCTTTTGAAAAAACAGCTCCTGGTCTTATTGATTATTTAAATTGCTTTTCTGTTTTGGTTTTTTTTTTTTTTATCTCATTGATTTCAGCTTTTGGCCTTATAAATTTTCTTCTAGAGGCTGTAGGATTAGATTGTTTTTCTTTTTCTATTTGATTAGGTGTTGAGTCAGATCATTGATTTTTCTTCTTCCTTTTTCATGTGTGTGCCTATTCATATGAACTGCCCTCTGAACTGCCTTAGCTGTATCCTAGAGAGATTTTGGTATGTCGTATTTTTATTTCTTTCAAGGACCTTTTTTATTTCATTCTTTGTTTCCTTTATAACCCAATCACGTTCTAGCAGAGTGTTTTTCAGTTTCCATATGGGTGGTTTTGTAAGTTTTACCCTCATGTTGTTAACATCTAGTTTTATGACATTTGGGTCTGAGAAGATACTCTGTATTATTTCAATGGTTTTGAATTTGTTGAGGCTTGCTTTTTGTCCTAACATGTGATTGATTCTGGAGAATGTACCATGTGCACATGAGAAGCAGGTGAATTTAGTTTTCAGTTGGGTGCAGTGCCTGGAATACACTCACAAGTTTGAGTTAGCTGGTTGTATAGTTTGGATCTTCTGCATCTTTGTTGAGTTTCTATTGAGTTGACCTATCCTTTGGTGATAGTGGTGTGTTGAAACCTCCTACCACTATTCTGGTGCTATTTCTTTCTTCAATTCTGTTAGATGTTATTTTAGGTGTTTTGTAAATCTATTATTTGGTGCATAAATGTTGACCAAAGTTATGACTGCTTGATCTATTGTGCCTTTCTTTAATAAGTATGGAATGCCCTTCCTTATCTTTTACGGTGATTTTTATTCTGAAATCTATTTTACCAGAGATTAGTATTGCCACTCCTGCTTTTTTTAGGTTCCCACTTGCTTGGTATATTTTTTCCCCCTAGCTTTTAATTTTGAGTCTGTTTTTCTCTTCCTTTTTTTAGAGGTGTCTCTTGTAGGCAACATATTGATATGCTTGTGGTGTTTTTTTTTAATCCATTATGCTATTATTTTTCTCTTAATTGGTACATTTAGTCCAGTCACATTAAGTGTGATTATTGTCAGGCCAGGTTTACTTTCGCTATTTTACCATGGGTTGGTTTTTTCCATGTGTTTTCCTTTAGTGTCTCCATGTGTCGGACCTCACTTGATATTTTTGGTTGTTTTGGTCTTGTTTTCACAAATTCTTTAAGCTCCTTCTTTCCTTCAAAGGACCTAATTTCTCCTTTATAATTGATGGAGAGCTTTGCCAGACGTAAGATCCTTGGCCGGTTAATTGTTTTCTTTCAATTTTCTGTGTAGACATCCTATTGTCTTCTCATGGTTTCTGCTGAGAAATCAGAACTTAATCTAATTATTTCCCCATTGTAGGTGACTCTTTGTTTTTCTCATGCTGTTTTTAGAATCTTATCCTTATCTTTTATTTTGGAGAATGTGACTATGATATGTCTTGGTGTTTTTCTCCTTGGGTCTAGTTTTCTTCTAGTACTTCTTCTACAATTTTCTCAGTGATTTCCCTGTCACTTCCCTGTTCTGGAATTTCGGTCATACATATGTTATTCCTTTTTATGTCATCCCACCTGATTCTATTGTTTTCTTCATTTTCTTTTATCTCATCTCTGATTTTTTTTCCTTCTGATATGTTTTCAGTGAACTCTTGTCTTCCAACTCACTGACTTTCTGTTCCATCTCTTCAGTTCTACTTTTTTGTGCTACCAGTGTATTAGACACTTCTTCCATTTTGATCTTAATATTCTGGATTGCATTTTCATGCTTTTGCTATTTCCAGTACTGTGTTGGCTCTATCTATTCTGCCTTGTGATGACTTTTTAAGTTCTTGTACCTCTTTATCTATTCTATCAAATCTTTCTTCCATCTTTTGCATTTTCTTCCACAGCTGTTCAAGTTGCTCCTCATATTTCTTCAGGACTGTTGTCTTGGTGTATTTGCTTTCTTAATTGTTTCGTGCATCATTCGCATCTTCTTCTATAGCCATTCAAATAATTCAATATCAACATATTTATTGTGGTTCTCTCTCTCTGGGTTTTTTATTTGGTCTGTTTTTTTGTTTTTTTGTTTGTTTGTTTGTTTTTAGGAGAAGGCTTACTTTGATTTTTCATGATAACTGTTGCTTTCTGGACGTTGTGTGAGACTTTTCTTAGTAGATGTTAGGTTGTTGTAAAACTATTGTGACCCAGAGTATGGCAATGTTTTGTGAAGGACTTGTATATCTGTGCTCCTTTCTTGGTCTGAGGCCCACAAGGCCTTGGGCCCAATAGCAGTGATGCTAAACAACACTTTATTCCCCTAAAATATCTGAATGGGAAACCAGAAAGCCTGTTTTTCCCTTCAAGGACAGGCATCTCTGCCTCACTTGAGCTGCTTGAGCTGTCCTGCTGCCTTCCACTTGAGCTTAAAGGGTCCTGAATGGTGTAGCTAAACAGCAGTGATACCCCTAAAGTACAGTGTCCATAATACTGCTTCCTGCCATGCAGCACCACGTTCTTCATTGTCCAACTTTTAGATACATAGCAAGCAATTGAAAAAAGATGCACTTTCGTTTTTAAACTAATACTGTTGCTCTTTGGCACCTTGGAAAGGTCCTTGACAGCAGAATTTTCCAATGTAACATGTCTTTTGATTTCTTGACTGCTGTTACCATGGATATTGATTGTGGATCCAAGCAAGATGAAAAAATTGACAATTTTTTTCTCTTCAATCTTGTTGTCTGTCCATTTAATGTTACATTGCTAGTATAGTATTCAAAGTCTCTTCTGACATCCATTTTGGTCTTTTCTTCCTCTGCCTTTGTAATGACCTTTTGCACTCTTCCTAGATATTCTTGAAATTCTCTCACAACTCATCTGGTCTTCACTCATTGGTGTTCAAAGCTCAAATCTGTTCCTGAGATGCTTTTGAAGTTCAGGTGGAATAGACTCAAGGTCATATTTTGGTTCCCGTGGATTTCGTTTCATTTTCCTTAGTTACCTGGTCTAGTTTTCACAGATTATCTTGTCGCTCACAATATTGTATTTCAAGACATATCTCTAGAAATGACTTTTTAAACTATGAAATCAACTTCATTTTTCTTCACATTTTCACCTCCGGAATAATAGATCATATGATCGTCTGACTCAAAATGCTCCATGCCAATCCATCTCATCTCGAAAATATCTAGTATGTCAACATTTATGCATTCCATTTTTTTCCTTAACAATATCTAATTTTCCTAAATTCATGGTTCTCACATTCCATGTTCTTCTAATCACTAGTGTCTGCTTACAACCCTTCCTCTTCCTTAGTATTTCCATACTTGAAAACTCCACCTCAGTTGCCCTGTTAGTCTAAGTGTGTTCTATTGTACATAGGGTGCACTAGAGCACCAAGAAACCAATGCAGAGGGCAGAATTCAAGATATTAAAGAGCTGAACAAAAGATTTCAGAAGGCAGAGCAGGAAGACAAAGTAAAGTGTTACAGTGAAATGTGCAAGGAGCTAGAGTCAGAAAATCAAAAAGGCTGGACTCGCTCAGCATTTCCTAAGCTCAAGGAACTGAAGAACAAATTCAAGCCTCGAGTTGAAATACTTAAGGATGCTTTGGTAAGAATATTAAATGATCCAAGAAGTATTAAAAGAAGATGGAAAGAGTATACAGAGTCATTGTACCAAAAGGAATTGGCAGACACAGAAGAATTTTGCAAAACAACATATGAGCAAGAGCCTATGGTGATGAAGGAAAAAGTTCAAAAAAATATGGCCCCAAGAATTGATGGTATACCAATTGACATATTTCAACTATAGATGCTGACCTAGATGTGCTCAGCAAGTTGTGTCAAGAAATCTAGAGAACAATCACTTGGCCAAGTGACTGGAAGAGATCTATATTAGTTCCCATTCCAAAGGAAGGTGATCCAACAGAGTGTGGAAATTACTGAGCAATATCATTAAGCAATATTACTGAGCAAGATTCTCTTGAAGATAATCTAAAAATGACTGGAACAGCACATCAACAGAGAACTGCCAGAAGTGCAGGCTCGATTGAGAAGGGGTGGAGGTAGTAGAGATATTATAGCTAATGTTAGATGAATCTTGGCTGAAAGCAGGGAGTACCAGAGGAATGTCTATTTGTGTTTCATTGATTATGCAAAGACATTTGACTGTGTGGATCACAACAAACCCAGAACATTTGATTGTGCTAATGCGAAACCTATACTAGGACCAGGAGGCCGTCATCAGAACAGAGCAAGGAAACACTGCATGGTTCAAAATTGGGAAAGGTGTATGCCAGAGATGCAGTCTATCTTCATGCCTTTTGAATCTATATGCAGAACATATTTTCCAGGAGGCTGGGCTATACAAGGAGAAGTGTGGCATCAGGGTCGGAGGAAGATTCAAAACAACCTGCATTATGCAGATGACACAACCCTGCTTGCTGAAAGTGAGGAGGACCTGAAGTGCTTGCTGCAGAAGGTCAAGGAATGCTGCCTTCAATATGGGTTGAGGCTCAATATCAAGCAAACAAAGATTCTCACTGCTGGGCCAAGTGGCTGCATCAGGATGGATGGTGAAGGGATTGATATTGTTCACAGCTTTAATTTGCTTGGCTCCACAGTCAACACTCTTGGAACCAGCAGCCAGGAAATAAAAAGACATATTGCAATGGGAAAGTCTGCTATTAGAGACCTCTCTAAAGTAATGAAGAACAACAATGTCACTCTGAAGACTAAGGCATCACTGATACAGGTCATAATCTTTGCAATCACTTGCTATGCATCAGAGAGCTGGACAATGACTAGGGATGATAGAAGGAGAATTGATGCCTTTGAACTGTGATGTTGGAGTAGAGTATTGACTATAACTATACCATGGACTGATAAGAAAATGAGCAGGTTCATCGTAGAGATAGTGAAGTCAGGATGCTCCTTGGAGGCAAGGATTCCTAGGCTCCGTCTAACATACTTTGGATATGTTGCAAGGAGGGACCTTGGTGAGGGACATCATGCTTGGGAGGGTAGAGGGACAGTGCAGGAGAGGAATACCCTCTATGAGGTGGATATTCAGTGACTAGGATAATTGGGGTAGGTGTGTCAGAGACAGTGAGATTGGCACAGGATAAGGTAAGGTTTAGGGATATTGTACATAGAGTTGCTTTGAGTTGCAGGCAACTCAATAGAAAGAACAACAACAAGGTCACTTTGCCTATTGGTCTGGTGGTGATGATTTTTGTCTTCTTGATGTTGAAATGTAATCTGTACTGAACAGTATAGTTTTTGATCATTTTCAACAAGTGTTTCAAGTCCTGTTCAATTTCAGCAAGCAAAGTTGTGTCATCGGCATAATGCAAGCTGTTGATGAAATTTCCTCCACTCCTGATCTTACATTCTTCTTCATAAAGTACAGCTTCTTGGATAATTTGTTCAGAATACTGATTGACTAGGAATGGAGAAAGAATACAGCCCTGATATGCACCTATCTTGATTTTAGGTTATAAAAGACAATAAAACTTGAGAGAGAATCTGTCCACCATCCTGTCTTCTGTATTTGTGATTTTACTAGAGAGTTTCTTTGGCAACCATGTGCAATTTAGCCTTCCTGTCCTCTGAGATACTTCTGAACATTACCTACTTAAGCCTAATGGAGACTGCCAGCCGACGGGACTTCACATCAGGAAGAAAGTCTCAAGGAGATTTATTATAGCAAATGCCTGGAGATGAGCACATTGAAGCTGCCCTATTATCCTGGGCATTTGTCTTCCCTAGGCTGAGCAGATTCCACCACTGCAAGAACGGTTCTGTGTTAGAGATTAAACACTGGGCTTCTCGCATCAGTGGTGCCTGGTGATCTTGTTGGAGAGTCGGTCTCTCATCCATTGGGCCATGTCCACTGGGATGCGGATGTAGAAATGTCTCTCCCAGGGCAGCAACAGAGTCCCGTCCTCTCCACAGTCTCAACACAGGAATATCTAAGGAATATAAGAATGATACATTCAAGCCTGACCTACAAATTGTTGTAAAATTATATTTGTCAAGGCAGATGACTAAAGCAAATTTCATCTAACAGTACTTTGTGTGTTTAGAGATATGGCCTGTGGACCTCCATTCACCCCCTTGCTGTAGGCCCTGCAGACATTGGGAGTGGGCCCAGGACCACCTTCCCTTCCTTCTGCAGCACATATTGCTCATGATACATTATATACAGTATATGGTTCTGCGGTAATAATTTATTTTTCTTAATGTTGAGATGTTTTTCTTGATGTTGAGATTCAACCTGTATTGAACGCTGTATTCCTTGATCTTCTGCAATAAGTGCTTCAAGTCCTTCTCACTTTCAGCAAGCAAAGTTGTGTCAGTCATCTGCATAATGCAGGTTATTGACGGTCTTCCTCCAATAATTTTGAAATAATATTTATTATTTTGTCATTGTTGAAAGTTTTCTTCCCTCCCCAACCATCCTCCACCCCAGCCTACAATGCAGCCCTTGTTCCAGATTGTTGTCATACATATAATGCCTTATCATATATTTCTTGCAGACAGTTCTTCCCCTCATCTGTTCTATTTTGATGCCGCACTCTTCAGAGTCCACAGTAGAAGAGGTGAAAGGGGACAGAAGTGAGCAGAGAGTGTGTGTGGAGTGTCTCAATATCACCAAGACAGAAGAGCTAGGAGCAGAGCACATCTCACAGGCCCAGATCCCTCTCCCAGGAAGCTCCTCCTCTCAGGGGAAGACCAAGACACATGGAGATCTCCAAGGAACACTGACCTACAGGTGCTGGGGGGGAAAAGGATTTTCCTCGAGAACTGACAGAAAGAGTGCCCCACTCAGACCTCTTAGCTACAAGAGAGCCTATTTCCATTTGTTAAAATGGTCCACTTGCGTCTCTCTGTTACAGAATCATTAGGTAATGACAACACTATCTCATCAGTACTGCAAACACCAGCAGGGTCAACTATGGTGAACAGATTCCCAAGAGCTTTCTAACTAAAGATAGACTAAAGAAAAGACTGGCCATCTACTTATGAAAATTAACCAGTTAAAATCTTGAGCTTCACCACTGAATATTGTCTACCACTGTGCTGAAATATGACCCTCACAGGTAAGAAGGCATTTACTAAGAACCGACATATACCAATGACTGTGAAGGGGGGAGGGGGGGTAGGACTGAGTCCCACCTGGTTGTGGAGTGCACGGCACTATTGACAGCAGGTCATCCAGGCTGACCACAAATGAAGAATGAGTTAAATCAAGGTCTGGACTTGTAGACCTTCAAGAAGTAATGCCTGATTATTTTAAGCCATTACAGGGGAAATACTGTTATGTTTCTGCTCTAATAGGACTTTCTGAAATTTGGCTCCTGGGCTAAAAATCAAGCCTTGGAAGGCAATCTAAGATTGATTATATTACTAGAGAACCCTGAAAAGATTGACTCAACGCTGGGGGGGTGTATATATGCTCCAGAAGGGACTGAGACCTGGGGTCTTAAAACGGCTCTGAGTTAATAATAGTAAGTGGAGGCTATTTTCTCCTGCATGTAAGCGTCAAAATTCACCTTTGAGTGTCCCTCATCTATGGCATAAGAGCCTTGTGAGGTTTTTTTCCCCCCCTCAGTTTCTCTAGGCCACCTTGTGAGGCCACCAGGCATGGGGACTGCAGCTTCAGGGTCCTTCTACATGACAATCTTGCAATAAATGTGTTTCCCTGATTAAAAAACGTCTTCTGTGCAGTTAGAACAAAATTAATATCTATGAACATTTTGTTTGTTACACAGCTTTCAAATTTGTTACAATTCAGAGAGACCCCACAGGACAGACCGAAACTGGCTTGTAGTGTTTTCTAGGCTGGAATCCTTACATAAACCTTGGACCTTTCCCCTGTGGAGCTGCTGGTGGCTTTGAACCACTGACCTTTTTCTTAACAGCCAAGTTCTTACCCAATGTGGCACCAGGGCCCCTTATCTCACTGTCACAGCCACTAAACTCAGTTTCCTTGTTGATTTTTTATTGATTGTGACCAACAGACTGCACTTAAACTAGATATGTAAATGGTATCTAGGAGTAAATTGGGAATTTTTCCTGCTTTTGTGGTAACAACAGACTTAATGCATTCCTAGACTCAGGATCAATGTTGAAGGATCAAATGATCTAGACTTTTTCCAATCTTTTCATGAGCCTGTACAGTTCTTTTTTAAAAAAAAGGCCTTGGTTTTGTGTAAATTTGGAAAGATTTAGATTTAATAATGTTAAATCTGTTTTCTTTCTGCCAGAGTTTTCTACAACTTATCAGTTCGGAGTATTCAATCAGTGTCCCCATGAAATGCATGAACAATGAAAGTACCTAGAATTTTAAGCAAAAGAGGTAATTTCTTTTTAAAAGTTAAAGTCCCTAAAATAAAAAATAAAAAAAAGTTAAAGTCCTAATGCCCTAAAATGTGCATTATTTCAGATACTTGGATTAAATCACACTTCCTCACACTTGTCATAAAGGAGCACTGGTAGCCTAGTGGTAAGAAGTTGTGTGGCAATCTCAAAGGCATGTGGTTCAGATCTGCCAGTTGCTCTGTGGGAGAAAGATGGACAAAATCCCCTTGTTCAAGTAAATGCCTCTGACAACCTGGAAGAGGGTCAGCTATGCCTTGGATCTGACTAGACAGCATACAACAACAAGAACACACTTGTCATATTGGCTTGAGATATTGTAAAAATGCTAATTATGTCAGTCTAGAGACTTAGGTGTTCCTGATCCAAGCCATGGTCTTTGCAATTACTTGCTGTGCATTAGAGGGCTGGACAATGACTAAGGATGACAGAAGAATTGATGCCTTTGAGTTGTGGTGTGGAGAAGAGTCTTGAGCATACTGTGGACTGCCAAGAAATCAAATTTGTCTTGGAGAGGGTGAAACCAAGTTTCCCCTTGGAGGCTAGAATTTTGAAGCTCCCTTTCACATACTTTGGGCATGTGGCCAGGAGGGACTGATCCTTGGAGAAGGAAGGGTAGGGGGACCGTGCAGAAGAGGAAGATCCCAGACGAGATGGACTGACACAGTAACTGGGGCAATGGGGGTGGATGTATTGGAGTCAGTGAGACTGGCTCAGGACAGGGTAGGCTTCAGAGTTGTTGTACATAGGGTTGCTATGAGTTTCAGGTGACTCAACAACACATAACAACAACAACTGAGCTACCAATGTTATCAAGCAAATTGTTTCAGCATATTGTTTCAAAACATCTGATACACTGTTGGTGGGATTTGGAAGGCAGTTTAGCAGTTCCTCAAAAAGCTGAACATAGAAATTCTATATGACCCTGCTATTCCATTGCTTGGAATATATCCCAAGAAAATGAGAACTGAGGCTCAAATGGAAACTTGCACACCAATGTTCATAGCAGCATTATTCACCATCATAAGAACATGGAAACAGCCCAGATGTCCAACCACAAACGAATGTATAGCGAAATTGTAGTACATCCATACAACAAAATACTACACAGCACACAGGAACAACGGTTTCGTAAATTACTACCTAACTTGGAAGGAACTGGAGAGCACTGTGTTGAGGAAACTAACTCAGCCCCACAAGGACAAATTCTGTATAAAACCATTATTGTAGAATGAGTATGAGGATCCTGGAGGGTGGGGTGGGGAAGGATGTAATCAGAGGGGTGAGGATGGGCTGGGTGTGTGTGTGTTCACAATTCTATGGGGGGGGGGTTTAAGTATGTGGGAAGGATCTTTTGTGGAAAACAATGTATTCAAACTTTGTAAATAAATCAGTATACATTTTTTTAAAAATCTGCTGAAAGGAAATTAACATTCTAAGCTGGAAGAGAGGCAAGTGTGGAACTCTAGGGTGCTTGTAGATTTCTTTTTGCCCCAAGTGGGTGGCTGCAGAGCGGACTTGCTAGATGATTTAGGGGTCCCTGACCCAGAGTTTGCCAGCATTTGGGAGTGCTGGAATGGTAAAATGGCCTGTTTCTACTTGGTTTTGGTCAAACATTCTTGTAGGTCGTATAGCCCTGGTGTGTCCACTTGCCATACAGAGGTGACTTGTAGTTTCTGTGAAGCTGAACACGGTGACACTGATGTGTCAAAAGTGATAATGGTTACCGGTGGTGGACAGTGTTTGGTGGAGGCCCTGATTAAAACAAGCTTGGAAGTAGGAATGGCATCCACTTCTGTAAATAGCTTGTCTCTGGAAACACTATGAACCTGGAGCAGCAAGGATGAAAGTCATGCAAGTGTTGAGGACTTTCGTTCATAGGGTCGCTATGAGTCACCTACAACTCAACGGCACTTAACAACAACAACAAGCAAAACAAATAGTTTTAAAAGATCAGTTACAATAACAGATAAAATTCAAGGAACTACACATACAGTCAATAATTTAAAAGCAGAGTACTTTATCCAATCACATAAAGAATCTCTTTACCAAAAGTTCAGTGGTACAAACTCACACAGACCTTATCCTGTGGGGTAGATTACAGCCTGTAGCCTAGAAAGCCAGATGAGGTGTTCTAGCAGACATATGAAGCCCCTGTGAGTTGAAATCAACCATCCCATCAATAACATGGATGGCTGTGAAATCCCAACTCTGTGTTTGGGAACTAAGAAACAAGGAAAGAGAAAAGTTGTTGTAAAGTGCTGTTGAGCCGACTGCAACTCCTAGTGACACCATGAACACTGGATCTGATCCTTGTAATACCCTGCACTGCCCTTATCACCTCTGGCATACTTGAGCCCACTGTTACAGCCCTGTTGGCAATCCACCTTGCTGAGAGTATTCCTTTCTTACAATGACACTTTACCTTTCCAAGCCTGATGTTCTTCTCCAAGGACAACGTGTCCAAAATATTTGAGATGAAGTTTCACCATCCTTGTCTCCAAAAGAAGCTTGACCCCACTTTCTCAAAGACAGACTTGCTTATTTTTTGGCAGTCTGCAGGACCTGTTGCAAAATCATCTTCTGTCTGTTCACAGGCAAATTACTGAATCATAATGTCACATTGCAGGGTAGTGATGTCCAGATGTTTCCAATTGTGCACAGTGCACAGTGATCATATTGGTGGGATTATCTAAAGGAAAAGGCTTGAAAGAGTTTGTTTTTGCAAAAAAGGGACCAAAGCAAGACACAGGTGATAAAATATTCAAATTAATAAACACTGAGACAAGTTTCACAGAAATATCGAGTCATTCTCGCACTGGTAATACAGCTGCCATAGCAGGAAGGGGGAGGCAAGAGGGAAGGCTGTGCATCAACTATTTCTTCCAGAACTCTGGTATGTGTAGAACACATTGTTTGATTCATAGAGAAGTCTGAAAACATCCACATTTACCAAGAGATCTGCATGTTGCACTGAATGATAATGGGAAAATGGCAATGCTAGTAAAATCCCAGTTGCATGGTCCCATCTGTTTTTAACTTTATCTAAATAAATAGAATCACAATGTCCATTTCTGATGTTTTTATACAGAAGCACATGTTGTTAAATGTCATAAACTTGGATAAAGCATGGGATAGTATAGAATTGTTGTCATTGTTGTCAGATATCATTAAATTGAGTACAACTCATACCGAACCTATGAACAAAATATATGAACCCTGTTACATCCCTCGCTATCTTCACACTTCTTGACATATAAGAAGAGCCCATGTCACCATGTCAATCCTCCTGATCAAGGGTCTTCCTCTCCTTTGCCAACCCTCTACCTTTCCAGCATCATGTCCTTCTCTAAAAATAGCCCCTCCTAGCAACATATCCAATATAGGATATCCGTATCCTACCTTGCCCTGTGCCGTCCTAGTCATCTCTGCCTCACCAAATCCCATTGTTACAGTCACTGTGCCAGTCCATCCCATCAAGGATCTTCCTCGCCTTCATAGACTCTTCACCTTTCTGAGAATGATGTCTTTTTTCTAAGGATTGACCTCTCTTAACAATGTGACATGACGTTTCACCATCTTTCCCTTTAAGAAGCTCAGCTGCATTTTTTCTCCAACAGATATTAGTTTGTTCTTTGGCAGTCCATGGGATATTTAGTGCTCTTCTCCAGCCACACAATTCAAAGGCATTAATTCTTCTGTCATCTTTACTCACTGCCCAACTCTCAGACTCATAGCAAGGTAAACTGAAAAGATCATGAGTTGGATTAGGTACACATTAGTCTCTACACTGACGTCCTTGCTCTTCAGCACCTTGGAGAGACCCCTGACTGCAGACTTTCCCAATGCAACACAGCTTTTGATCTCCTGATTGCTGATACCAAGGTTGTTGATTTTAGATTCACCTTAAAGCATAATCATCGACACTGCCTATCTTTCCTCAAATATCATAAGTGTTGTCTATTGGCCCAATGGTGAAGATTTCTGTTTTCTTGATGTTGACACATGGCTAGTGAAAAAAAAATTGTGTCAGAAATTCATGAACAAAAGGAAGAATTAAAAAAAAATCTTATTCATTTCATTCCTCAGATACGCTAAAGAAAATTTACTGATGTTTTTAAATGGTATATTTAATGGATCATTTTAAAGCATCTTATTAAAAGGTTGCATTATTTGAACCATGTTGTTGTTGTTGTTGTTATGTGCCATCGAGTCGCCTGTGACTCATAGCGACCCTATGTACAACAGCC
>NW_006399968.1:1867528-1895245 GCF_000299155.1 Elephantulus edwardii
TACTGTGTTGCCCTTTGTGAGTGACATCTTGCTTTGCTCTTGTGTATTGTGTGGGATAGTTTGCTTTCTTCGAGACATTGATATATGTTTTTTATCTGAAGACGATGCTCTTGAGATCAGTTGGGCAGCTGCTGAACTTGTGCGTTTCTGTGACTTTCTGACATCAGGAAAATGTCAGTTCAGAGCCTGCTAGGGCAATCTCTTTTTGCTAAGACAGGTCAAGGTGCTCCCGTTTAAAGGGAAATGATTACTGATATGTGTAAGCACTTGTGTGTAGCCAAATGGTGTGAGGCAGGCAAAGGGTTGGGTGATCACAAGGGCAGGTCAAACACTTGGGGGACCTTGCTCAAACCTTTGCTGTCTCAGTGTGCTCACGACTGGGGTCCGTACTCAAATTCCTGCTGTCCATTTCCTACCCAGTGGTTTTCTCACTATTCCCTGCCTGATGGCACTTACGCAGGTGCCCTTCCTCAACAGCCCCTGCTCCAGCAGGGTCCTGGATCTGATAGGATCCGAAAAGTCAAGGTCAAATTCACACCGACCCACTAGCCTCTGGTTGGTCTGCAGAGTCAACAGAAGCCAGCTGGCTGGCTCGTTTTGGGCAGTTGGTGTAGCTCAAGAGAGCTCGGCCAAATTCCCCACCAGTGGGCACGCCCTAGGTACTCTCCCAGGTAATTTGCAATGCCCCAGTAAACAGAGCCAAGATACTACTGGCCTTTCTCCTGCCAGGTTAGTTCCACAACAGCTCGGCTGATAGCTCCAGGTGACAGCTGCATCTGTGGTGGTGACCTGAGGTCACAGGGCTGTTGTGGGGGTTGAGGTGCGTGGTTGTGGAGCTGCAAGGGGGCAGAAGAAGGGGAGGAAATCAAGGGACTAGGGGGTCAAAGGAACACAGGGCTTGAACACTACCACCAAGTGATAGGGGGTGGGGCTTGGGCGCTGCCGGGGATTTATGCAGCAGCACCCTGTGTGTTGGGGATCACGCAGGCATGGGCTGCAGGGGGTCACACAGTGGCTGGTAGTCTTCACTCCTCTGGGGTCTCACGGTGTTCACTCCTCTGGAGTTCTGCAGTGGCTGCAGACTGTTGCTCTTCCCGGGTCTCTTCCTGGCCTCGCTGGTGGTGGAGTTCTGGCTGGCGGCGGAGTTCCGGCTGGTGGCAGAGCTCCACTTCATTTCTTGTCCATTGCCTCCCCTAACTGCTAAAGCAGATAGGCTATGGGATGGATTGCAAGCAGGCAGTGGACTGGGTGGGGTATGGGGCTGGGCAGAGAGATGCTTGAGCGGAATTCAGGACAGCTTCTCACTGTTATTTAGAGCTGAGTCCTAGGCTCTTACACCTATGTCATCCAAGTGATGCTCGCCCTGGAAAGACAGCATGAATTTGAGTGCGACATTCGTCTTCAGGTGAGGGCTACCCAGCCTTTAGCTGTAAACTTGCAGCAATTAGGGGAATAAATCCTCCATCCTTGGAGGGAGCAGCTAACACAGTAGGTCAAGACAGCAAGCTTCTACTATGGAAATGGAATTCTATCTTGACCTGAGTCCAGAAAATCCTAGTCAGTGAACATGTGGCCACTATGCTATGACTTGAAATAAGACCTATGCTCTCCTGAAGTAATGGAAAATAGCCCCACCTGGGACTAGGTCACATCTCTCAGTGTAGTTACAGCTCAGGAGACCCAGAAAAACTGGATGCCTTGTCAGTTGGACTGTGTGTGCATCAGGGAGATGCAGGGTGGCCTCTCGCACTCAGGAACCTGGCCCAGCCCTTTCTGCCCCAAGCTGCTGCACTCTGTTGGAAGTGACAGAGCCACCTTGAGAGAACTAGCATTCTCAAAGTCCTCAGGTGCCCAAACAGCCATGTGCTCTGGAACTCGTGCAAAAGTGGGAGACGGCCTCTTTCTCTCTTTTGGCTTTGCACAGAGGCACTAAAGCAGGGCTGGCCTGTGCTCAGAGCACATGAAGAATAAATTTTTAAAGATTAATTGTTAAATAATAATTGAGCTTTATGTACAGAGTGCTCCTTGCATGTTTCCCATTCTTCACTATTCATCTCACATTTAAGTTGGTGGGGACTTGACTAGGGGACACATCCAAGAGAAAAAAATGTTATTCTATGCTCAGAGATCATAGGTTATAATGATTTTTAACTCTTGAGTTCTCGTGGCCTAGTGATAAGCAGTGTGCTTCCCTGTGTGGTTTGGACCCACCAGCGGCTCTGTGGGAGAAAGGTGGGCAAGATCCTCCTATGCTAGTGCCTTTGAAAATCCTCTGGAGGGTCAACCATGAGTTGGTTCTATCTCAATGGTACATAACAACAACAACATCCTTAATAGGAGCAGTCAGGAGATCAGGAGATGTTTGCTTTGGACAAGATTGCTGTGAGTGACCTGTCCAAAATACTGAAGAACAGGGATGTCAGTTTGAAGATTTAGGTGCACCTAATTCAGGTGATGGTCTTTTCAATCACTTGCTATGTATCAGAGCTAGTAAGGAGAGCAGAAAAAGGATTTATACCTTTGAGTTGTGGTGCTGGAGAAGAGTATTGCATATCACATGGAGTGTCAAGAGAACAAATAAAGAAAAGGGTGTAGCCAGAGTGCTTTTTGGAGGCAAGCATGGTGAAGCTTCATCTCACATTCTTTGGATATGTTGCTAGGAGGAGCTATTCCTTGGAAAGGACAGTGAAAGAGAGGAAGACCCCCAATGAGATGGGTTGACAAGGTGACTGCAGCAGTGTGTTGACATGCCTCAGCACTCCAGTTGCTTTATCTTCACCCTCTTTTTAGAATAGTTGATCTTCTCCATTTTTGCCAGTCCAGTGGGCACAGCAGTGTGACTTTCATTTGAAATTTCAAGCTGAGTAGTACATTCATAATGTGTGATACACACCTTAACTAGAATCCACCAGATCATGCTGAGGAGGGAGGGCGTGTTGGCCCCTCTGTGAAGGTTTACAGCTTTAGAAACCTGGTTGGGGACACTGTCACTCAACTCGCTGGCAGTGACCACTGACCATGGAAGGGAGCCTTGGTAGCAAAGTGGTTAAATGGAAGTCTCCACAGCTGGCAGCTCAGATATACTAACTCTGCTGTGAGAGAAAAATGGGCAATCTGTTCATGTGAAGATTTACAGCTTTGGAAACTCTCAGGCAGTGCCACTCATTTTTTTAATCACTTTGACTCAGAATAGAATTGACAGCAGTGGGTTTCGGGAGACTTATCATGGGGAGTCTTATAAGTACCTGTGAAGTTATCTGTCTTTTGCTTTAATTTATTGACGTTATTTAAATAGTCAGTGTATGAGGTGGGGGTTTTTTTTTGTCAGATTTATGATTTTTTTCCTACTCTATCCCAGTTGATGAGTTACATTTTTAGTCTTTAAATGTTATTTTGAAAAGAAGTTCCTTACTTTAGTGAAGTTCAATATATCAATGTTTCTTTGGCGATTTGTGCATTTTTAATTTGTTTAAGAAAAATTTGCCTACCCCAAGGTCATAGTCATGAGTAGAGTCCATATCTTCTAGAGACTATATTGCTTTACCACGCATATTTATTTATTTTATTTTTTAAATTTTATTTTATTTTTTTAATTGGGAAAAACATATTGGGGGTACAAGGAGGTGAGGGTTGGGGGCAGAAGGGTGAGGATGAGCAGGGATGCAGTTGCAGAGCTGCACAGTTTGGTCCGTGGGGGGAGCAGGTAAAGGAAATGATGAGGATCCAGTGGGGACCAGATGCTACAGAGGAATGAAGCATTTTCCAATGATAATTAAACCAACTGTCTTATTGATTTGGGAACCAGATGCCCACTCTCTGGCTTCTTCATGCTGAACAGAGGCGTAGATGTAAAGGGGGAAAGGGAGGTCACTTTATCACCTTACTGGTGGTCTTGGGTTAAAGCTGCTTGCCTTCTTGCTCTGTTAGAAGATATTTTCCTGTCATTTGCTCCCCTCTGGACTGCAAAGTGTTTTCCCAGGTGGGTCCAGTAGGGATGGCTGGTTGAACCCAGAGGCTCCATCCTCCTTTACTTCCTTAGTTGTCAGTTATATTTCCTTTTTGTCACGGGCACTAGGTTCAGGGTCAATTCTGGAGTAAAACTCAGTGTTAAGGTTACCTATAGGATAGGGAGTAAATCTAGAGAGAACAAACTTGTGAGTTACAGACAGAAGGGCTTTGAGGGTGTTGCTTTCAGGTTTACTGGGGGAGAGGGTGGCAGAAGGTGGCTTAGATAACATTCTCTGGGTACCCTAGTCATCCTTCCCCCCCCATCCAGGGGTCAGATGGCACAATCTGGGGACTGAGGAGCTCACCCTGAGGGCCGTGCTGGCTCACCCTGAGCCAGGGGCTGAGGGCAGCCCACCCTGGGCAGAGGGCCACGATGGCTCGTGCCGAGCCGGGGGCCGAGGGCAGCCCATCCTGAGCAGGGCAACACCCCCAGGAGCTAGCTGGTATACTCCCCCTCCAATTGCCCCTACTCCAGTCTGGTCCCCTCGCCTGACAGAGGACTATGTGGTCAGGGATAGTGTCTCCAATTCCAGCACCACCACTTTTACCCCCACTCCATAAGTGGTCATACTATATTTTGAAGTAGGTGTCACTGCCCTCCCCCTTTATATATGATAAAGGGAACCTGAGAATTGTGAACAGACTCCCCCCAGGTCTAATCATCTTTTGGAAGAAGCATTCAACAGAACAAAATATGTGGTGCATTTAGGATGTGGGTCCTCTTGTGCATGCTGCCACTGTTAATTGTCATCAGACTCACAGTGACTTTCAGCAATCCATTGTATAGGTAATCATCTTCTTTGGCCTGTCCAAGGAAACCCAAACCTGCAGATGGTGGGGCACACATCCCATCTCCCACCTCCCATGCAGGTGGCCAGAGGGGGGCATGCCCCCCCAGCATGGCAGCCGGTGGGGTGCGCGGCCCCCCCAGCGCGGGCAGCCTTTGGGGGCATCCCCCCTCCCCCCCTGCTGCTCGAGTGCCTGGAGGGTGTGCGGCTCCTCTCGCGTGGGCCGTCGGCAGGTGCCCGCTTCCCCCACCTCCGCCATCCTGGCTCCAAGAATTCTCTCTAGAACAAGTCTACCTTGCAGCAGTGCAGTGGCTTCACCGCACCAGTCTTGAGGAGGGCCGGTGCCCAGCATCCATCCAGGGTGAGGGAATCCATTGGTTCCAGCTGTGGAAGCCTCATGGAGCTGCCATGGCTGTGCAGCATGGTGCAAGCTCTACAGGAGGGAGTTGGGAGCCGTGAGACTCACCCATTCCTCCTTGGGAATCCTTGAATTTCTGTTGTTGAGCCTCGATCTTCACTGAGGGCCAGTCATCAACTGTTTAACTGTTCAATTATCAATAAGCCGAAGTCTGTAGAAGGCCATAGTGGCCCTGCTTTAAGTGGTTCGCTGCTCCCACAGCTCACCATGCTGTCTCTGCCTCCGCCGCCATCTTGGATCTCCTCTTGCAAATACCCACGCATATTTGTTTTTATGATCGGTCTCAAATTATTTTTGTGTATGACATGAGGTAGCAGATTGTAGGTGATCTTTCCCCCTTTTTTGCATGTAGACATTGAGCTCATCTCTTACTGTTGTTGTTGTTGTTGTTATTGTATATCATCGAGTCAGAATGGAATCATATAGCTCACCCTCCAGTGGGGTTTCAGAGGCAGCAAACTATATCAGAGTGGACTTTTGCCCATCTTTATCCTGTGTAACAGCTGGTGGATTTGAACCATGTGCCCTTGTTTGGAAACCCAACTCCTTAGCCCTAAGTCGCAAGAGCAACGTAGAGGGTGGAGGCGGGGCGGGGAGGGGGGCGGTGATGAGTTAGCTAGATTGCCACACTGGCTGCAACTAAGTCCAGGTGCAGTGGTGATTTTAAGTGGGGCAGAGGATGGTGAAATGTTTAATTCTATTGTAATTAGAGTTGCTATCAGTCAGAACTCATCACGGCCCCTAACAACAACAGCAACATTCATATGTGGTTTGTTTCCTAATTCTCTATTTTGTTCCATTGGTCTAAATGCCTGTCCTTATTAACACTATATAAGAAATTCTGGTATCTGGTAGTAAAATTCATGTAGCTTTGATCCTTTTTTATAATATTTACTACCATTCCTCTGGATCTTTTGTATCTCCACATAAACTTTAGAACCAGGGAGCCAATTTCCAAAACAAATTTACTTCTTCTAGGGTTACTGCTATTAGGTGTCACTGAGTCAGGACTGACACACAGTCAACCTTCCCCAGGAAGCCATCACAGCTACTACAGTGGCCCCACGGCAGTGAATCTCTGTGCTTTGATCCCAGGCACCAAGGGTTGAGGAGAGCGGGATAAGGAGCTGTTACTAATAAGAATTTCTGGTTGCAATGATTTTTTTTAAAAAAAATGAGTTTTAGAAATAGATAATGCTAATGATCACACAAGAGGGAGCTCTGGCGGCTTAGTGGTGAGGAGTTGCACTGCCAACACAAAAGCAAAAAGTTTGAATCCACCAGCGACTTTGTGAGGAAAAGATGAGCAGTCTCCTCCCAAGTAATTTACAACTTCTGAAAACTCACTGTCGGGTCAGCTATGAATAAGTTCTGACTCGATGGTGCATAACAACAATGACTACACATTGTGAATGTCATTAATGTCATTAAATGATACACTTAAATAGTACTCCCATCTCAGCCCCTCTTAGAGCATTGCTTTGCCAGCCCAGTGAACACAGCATCTTCTTGTTCACGATTTCACACACCTCTTACTGTCTCATTACAAGTGAAACCAGGAAAGGAATAAAATAAGATGTCCCTTTTCATATTGAGGTTGTCACTTTGAAATTCAGCTCTAATTATTTCCAGCACCACAAAGCCTCTTCAAGAAAAGAACATCCCAATTGTTTTCCCTTTATTTGAGAGGATGTCATGTGGATTCCTCCAAAAGAGGCATGCTCTGGGTATTGGGAAAAGAAGGGGATTTGGGGTGCTCCACTGTCACTGCTAATCTTCCTTTTCAGAAAAGCTGGTCCTCTTGTCCCAGGAACAGGTATTTACTTGGAACTTGAAGTTATTGGAGCCCTGGATCCTCCAGCAGAATTACAATGGCAGCGATTATTAGCTTGAGCTTCAGTGTAATTTACTGCTTTTCACTATGCAGGTCCAGAATGTAAATGATATGATTGCTTTCATTACATTATCTTTTTATGACTGTATAATTTTTGTAATTAAAACCTCTGCTAATGTATTCCATGAAGCAGGCAGAATGTTACACTAATACATGGTCCTTATTAATATTTTTAAAACAGGGATGAAATTTAAATAACCTGCTTCTGCACACTTAAGACCTCTGGAGAGAGGAGAGAAGGGAGAAAATAGGCCAAATAAAATGTTGGTTAATGTAAACTAATTAGCAGTCACTTTTTAAAATTTCCTCTTCCCCATCCAAAAAGTCACGATGGAGGCAGTGTGATGCCTTTGAGCTATGAGGTTGGAGAAGAATGCTGAAAATCCCATGGACTGTGAAAAGAATAGGTATGTCTTAGAGAAAGTGCAGTCAGAGTACTACTTAGAGACAAAGAAGAGAAATCTTCATCTCTCATACTCTGGACATTTTGCTAGGAAAAGCTATTCCTTAGAGAGGGGCATCACGTTAGGAAAGATGGAGGGTCAGTGAAAGAAAGGCCGACTGTCAATGAAATGGATTAACACAATAACTTGAGTGTGTCAGAGATGATGAGGATGGCACAGGATAGGACAGGGTTCCGATCTGTTGTTCATTGGGTCACCATGAAGCATATTTGACTCAACAGCACCTAACAACAACAGCAATGTGGTATATTTCAAATCCTATCTTATTTCTGGGATGCCTTTCAGTTTGCTACCAAAAAATAAAGAAGTTTGCAAGTCTTAGTTTATCATAGAATGAGAAATCTAAATATCCTCTGTTATTTGCCAGGAACCAAGGTCCCCTGTGGAGTTTGGCTCAGAGAGTTGTAGTCCTTTTTTGCCCCCAGCAAAGCTTCACTTTCTCTTAAGGCACATTGTTATTGTGCACCAGTTAGAACTGACCCATAGCTGACCCACAGGCACATTTTCAGAGGCTTAAATCGCATAGGAGGTAATTGCTCATCTTTCTCACACAGAATAGCTTGTGGATTTGACTGACTGTGCCTTCAGGTTGGCAGAGCAGCCCCTTACCACTGCGTCACCAGAGAGAACTCCTTAAGGCATATTAGCTATGCTTTTGTGCAACATGTAATCTGACACAGGCAGATGCCCTCTAGCAGGGTTTCTGCTTTAAAGTGATCATTACAAGACGCTAACATTTCAAATACAAATGGTTTTTTGATCTGGAGGCAAATCATCTGCCCTGTGTTCACCCTCCTCACAGACAGAAAGGCCAGTGTTCATACTTTAAAGCAAGAGCTTCAAAGAGTACACTGGGACCCAGAGTGGCTAAATGAGTGCAATTTGCCTTGGCTTTAAAAACTGCTTCTCTGTCAACAATGTCCCTTCTGAAATGTACAATGTCTAATAAGAAACTCAAATCCTATCCTATTTACCCCAAGATAGATTTTTTTTTTTGTTCCTATCAAATACTTGGGTGGTTTAGCTGGGAAGCTCTGATGGTTTAGTGATTAGTGGGATTAGTGCTGCCAACCCAAAGATAGATGGTTCGAATCCACTCAACAGGAGTATGATGGGCAATCTCCTCTTGTATGGTTTACTACCTTTGAGAAACCTGCTGGAGTGTCAGCTATGGGTTGGTTTTGACTCAATGGTATACAACAATATCAAATGCTTAAGTAAGAAAGTAACTAGGATTTGTACATATGAGATTTTAATATCCAAGGTTTGTTAAAACAGTATGTGCTAGCATTAAATACTCATTTGCTCGTGTTCTTGTTAGGGGCTGTGAAGTTGAGTCCACTTCACAGCAACCCTATGACCAACAGATCTGAACTCTGTCCTGTCCTGTGCCGTCTTCACAATCTCCAACAAATTCAAGCCTATTGCTACAGTCACTGCATCAATCCACCTGGTTCAGCGTTGTCCTCTCCTTCACCGGCTCTCCACCTAACTAAGCATGATGTCTCTCTTCAAGGAAACTTCTCTTAGCAACATGCTCAAAGTATATGAGACAAAACTTTATCATCTTTGTCTCCAAGAAGCACTCCAGCTGTACTCTCTCCAAGAGATATCTGTTTGTTCTCTGGGCAGTCCCTGGGATATTCCATATTCTTCTCCAATAAAGGCATCAATTCTGTCACTCATTGTCCAGCTCTCAGATGCATAACAAGTGACTTAAAAGAAAAAGAATAGAC
Source organism: Elephantulus edwardii (assembly GCF_000299155.1). Classification (NCBI taxonomy): domain Eukaryota; kingdom Metazoa; phylum Chordata; class Mammalia; order Macroscelidea; family Macroscelididae; genus Elephantulus; species Elephantulus edwardii. The sequence goes on from NW_006399968.1 coordinate 1,876,837, forward strand.
TGAATCAGGCAGGCACACATTACTCCTCACACTGAAATCATTGCTCCACAATAACTTGGAGAATTCCTTGACAACAGACTACCCTGGTGCAATACATCTCATAATCTCCTGTGTATTGATTGTATTGATTGTGGATCAAAGTGAGATTAAATTGTTGACAACTTCAATCTTATTTCCATCTATCATGATGTTGCCTTTGGTCCATTGATAAGAATTTTTGGTTTTGATGTTGAGATGCAAACCATATTGAAGGCTGCAGTGTTTAACCTCCTGCATCAAATGCTTCAAGTCCACCTCACTTTCAGCAAATAAGGCTGTGTTATCCATATGTTGATGTTGTTTTTATGTGCTGTCAAGTCACCTTCGGCCCATAGTGACCCAATTTTAGTACAGCTCTGAACTCTGCCCTATCCTGAGCCAGTCTCATTAATTCTGACACACTAACACCCATTGCCCCAGTCACTGTATCAATCCATTTCATATTCTTCTCCTGTGCTGTCCCTCCACCCTTCCGAGCATGATGCCCTTCTCCAAGGACCAGTCTCTCCTGGCCAAGTGCCCAAAGTATGTGAGATGGAGCTTCAAACTCCTAACCTCCAAGGGGAAACTTGGTTTCACCCCTCCAAGACAGACTTATTTGTTTTGTTGGCAGTCATGGTATATTCAAGACTCTTCTCCAGCACCAATTTTGAAGGCATCAACTTCTGTTATCCTTATTCATTGTCCAACTCTCTGAAGCATAACCGGGATTAGGCGCACATTAGTCCTGACATTGTTGCTTTTCAGTACTCTGGAGATGTCCCTGACAGCAGATTTTCCCAATGAAATTCATCTTTTGATTTCCTGACTACTGGTGTTAAGACTGTTGATCTTGGAACCAAGCAAACTATAATTGTTAGCAATTTCAATATCTTCTCCATCTATCATGATGCTACCAATTTTCCCAGTGGTGAGAATTTTTATCTTCTTGATGTTAAGCTTCAATCCATATTGAAGACTACTGTCCATGACCTTCTGCAGCAAGCACTTTAGGTCTTCTTCAGTTTCAGTAAGCAAGTAGAGATTATTGATGAGTGTCAGGGCCTCAGAATTGCTCTCCCTCCCTTTCCCAAGAACAGCTACAGAAATGATCAAAATGGCAGCTGCAACTCTGTTTGTCTCTGTTAGAGCTGCAAAACTATTTCATCTCCCTTTCCCAGGAATAACTATCCATGACTCCAGACATTCACTCTTATCTGATAACAAGCAGCTGCAAACATCTTAACTCCCAATTTCTTTGTAAGACAACATAAAACTCCATAAAAGTTACTGATCTCTGCTTTGGAGGCAGCTCAGCAGTTTCTCCTCAATAAACTGTCTTTCTTGGCCCGAACTGGGTCTGTCCTTCCTCAGCAACCTTACATTTCTGGTGCTGAAAACTGAGGATGGGCACCTGCCAGGAGGTAGCAAACCTTGATTTCCTAACTCTCTCTCTCTCCCTCTCTCCCTCCTTCCCTTCCTCTGTCCTTGGAATCTACCTTGGTACTTCCTTCACCGCTGGAGCATACCTCTCAAAGAAGCTACATCTCACTGCTTGTGAATGTGCCTCTTGCCTCCAATCATTAGCAGTGGCAGCCTTTCTAGCACAAAAAAAGCAAAAAATATGACCTTTCATCAACAAGCTACTATTGTATCTCCTCACAAGCTGAAAGATTTCTTGTCATATCAAGTTCTAAAGAATCTCTCCCCCTCAAAACTTTAACGTTTCCATGCTACCTTTAAGGAGTCTCCCGAGTTAACAGTAGACAGCTGTCCATCTCTCAATCCAGCAACCTTACTCAAACTATACACTTGTTCATTCCTGCACAAAATTGCTGGACAGCTTAACTCCACACTTCAGTTATTTTATCAGCACTCGTTTTGACAATCCAGAAGAAACTTGGTTCATAGATAGCATCTCGACTATCTCCCAAGATGGAACCAAGCTTGCAAGATATGCCACTGTCAATAATTCAATTATCATTAAAAGTCACACCCTTCCCAAAGACATCTCTTCCCAGAATGCAAAACTTGTCTCTCTAACAAGAGCTCTCACACTAGCCAAGGATCACAGGGTAAACATATACACTGATTCCAGATATGCCTATCACATCCTCCATTCCCATGTAGCTATCTAGAAAGAGCATAGATTTCTCTCCACAAAAGGATTACCAATCACTAATGCCTCCTTTGCATTCCAACTCCTACAAACAGCTTCCCTCTCAACCCAAGTAGGAGTCATCCATTGTAAAAGCCATAAAACAGAGCAAGACTAAGTCTCAAACCCTCCAACTCATGAAGCCTTTAGTGTTCTGCCCCAACCGATCCAGTCTTTTACTCTCCCTAAATCCATTTCTGTCTGCTCTGTGACCTCCTCACAAGGAGAATTTAACAATCCTTCTTTTCCCACACGTAAGTCAAGAAAACATGTCCCAGGTTCTTTTCATGTACTTGTAACCACTCCCATGCCATTACATTTCTTGGCAAAACTCTATGGTCCCATCTCTCCAAGATTAAGAAGACGAAAGCTTCCTTCTTCCTGCCATCCTTGAATCCACCCTACAACCAAGATAAATCATTACCCAAATATGCCCACTTCCCTATAAGGCTTACCAAGGTCAGATTTAAAAAATCACAGAAAATACAAAGACACACACTGTAAGTAAATTTTCCATGAGCTCTCTCCTTTGTATTTGCCTCAACTGCCAGTAACAATTCTTCCTTGAAACACTCTTTTTTAAAAAAATTAAATTTTATTAATTTTAATGAACATTTACAGAGATTTTGGGTTTCCATTCATTCATTGTTGCACTATTTTCTCTGCCCTCCCCCCCAAGTTCATTCCTCTTCCCCCCCCCTTGAAAGTCTGTTTTAATTGTCCCATTGCCACAGTGCTTGTCAAAACCAGTTCTGATTAATCTCCTTTGTCAGTGTGTCCTTTGCCATTCCCTATCACTCCTCCCTGAGAAAGACTTCACCCTGATTCATAAGGAAAAGGGGACAGTGTATTCTTTTAGCTACTTCCGGCTGAAAAGGGACACTGTAGGTTTCAGGGTGAAGATCTTCCCTCACTGCTCTAAAGGGCCCCTTTGGCAATAGAAAACATGTAGACTATTGTGGAGATTGATTTTGGAATTTAGGTGCACTCTTATCAATTGTGCTTACCCGTTCATGTTCATATCCTTGAAGATGTATCATGGAAGTGTTGCAGCCTAGAAGACACAAATTTAGCTAACAAGTTAAAAGTACATGAGTAAAAAATTAAAAAGCAATAATATTCCAAGTAGAGGTTCTAATAGTGGCACAAATCAAGTTACAGAGGGAAGGTAGTTCTTAAAATAAAAGGCCTACTGACTAGCACTTTGTCTATTATAGTATAAAGGTTAGGGACCACAAGATGTAGAGGCTCAACTATGTCATTTATTGTTCTTAAGTCCTGGAGCAAATTCCATCTACCACTGGGTTGTTTTACAGCTTGGAAGTCCGCATGCCTGTCTTACCAACAAGAGATTGCCTTCGCAGGCCTTGAAACACTCTTAATGGAACTTTTGCTTTTTCCAGTCTCTTTCCCCCCCCCCCCAGTCTTCCTTTTCTTCTTTTTCGGCTACTCTCTGTACACTATGGTAGGTGCACTTTCTGGATGGGACAATGAGTGGCTTCTAGTACCTACAGCTCCTGCACTTGTCATGGGTGGACAGGATAATCCAAGTGTTGGCCCTACCATAATCACAATGGGGGAGGAGGTCAAGATGAAGCTAGGCAAGAGCAAGTAGTAAAATCTCTAATAGCCTGAGCCCAATTTATTTCATAACTTTATAAAGGCTTTAATATCTCAGGATTAAAGAAACTCTCCCAGCCAGTTGACTCAGAAATTTAAATTTTAAAATTCTAAATCACACCAGCCCAGTCCTTGCTAAAGACTGCTGACTTTGTCTCCCTTTCAAGGGACATAAGGAGCTGCTTCAGTTCCACCTAGACTTCAGAAAATAACATCTTTAACCCTAACAGAGTAACTCTCATAGGTCAGCTAGCACATAATGTAATCCTTCTCCCTACCTCAAATGTTACCTGCCTACTTTCAATTAATGGCACAAAAGCAATAGGCAATGTTTCCACCTCTTATTGTAATCACGCCCTTTCCTAATCTAATAATGCCACTCAGTGCTCTGCCTCAGGGATATTCTTCATCTGTAGCAACTCAGCTTACTGCTGTTTACAGACCAATTGGACTGGAATCTGCATATGTTCCTGTTTAACCACCAAAATATCTATACACACAGAAGACCAAGTTCAAAATGCCCTGTATCCCCTCTATAAAAAAAACAACAACACACAGACCATCAATAGCCCTAAACCCTGCTCTATCTTGTGCCAATCTAATTGTCTCTGACTCACCTACCCCCACTTCCCCAACCACTGAATTAATCCATCTCATCAAGAGTCTTCCTCTCTTGCTCTGTCCCTCTACCTCAAGCATGTTGTCCTCCAAGGATTCATACCACCTTGCAACATGTCAAAAGTTTGTTATGTGAATCTTCAGAATCCTTGCCTCCAAGGAGCAGCCTGGTCTCACCCTCTCTAGGACAAACCTGTTTGTTCTCTTAGTAGTCCATGGTATATTCAACACTCTTCTCCAGCACCACAGCTGAAAGACATCAATTCTCCTTTTAACATCCCTAGTCATTGTCCAGCAATGTATGCCATAGCAAGTAATTGCAAAGACTATGGCCTGGATCACGTGCACCTTGGTCTCCAGACTGACATCATTGCTCTTCAGTACTTTGGAGTAGTCTCTAACAGCAGACTTTCCCAATGCAATTCACCTTTTAATTCCTGGATGCTGGTACCAAGAATGTTGATTGTGGAGACAAACTAAAGCTGTTAACAAGCTCAATCTCTTCATCATCTATCAAGATGCTGCCAATCAGCCCAGTGGTGAGAATCTTTGTTTTCATGATGTTGAACTTCAATCAATACTGAAAACTGCAGTTCTTGACTGTCTGCAGCAAGTGCTTCAGGTCCTCCTCAGTTTCAGCAAGCAGAGTTGTGTCATCTGCATAACACAGATTGTTGAGGAGGTTTCCTCCAATCCAGATGCTGTATTTCTCTTCATAGAGTCAAGAGATGAAGGAAGAAGTTCAAGTTGCTCTGAAAGAATTGGCAAAAATCAAGGCCCAAGGAATTGATGGCATACCAATTGACATATTTCAACAAACAGATACTGCCGTGAATGTGCTTACCAAGTTGTGCCAAGAAATCTAGAGGACAACCACCTAGCCAACTGACTGAAAGAGATCTATATTTGTATCCATTCCAAAGAAAGGTGAGCTGACAAATTGTGGAAATTATCAATCAATATCACTGATGTCACAGGCAAGCAAGATCATGCTGTCCAAAAATGACTGGAACAGCACATCAATAGAGAACTGCCTGAAGTGCAGTCTGTGCTTAAAAAAGGCTGTGGTACTAAGGATATTATAGATAATATTAGATAGATCTTGACTGAAAGCAAGGCATACCAGAAGAATGTCTATCTGTGTTTCATTGACTATGCAAAGGCATTTGACTGTGTAGATCACAACAAAATGTGGCTGACTCTGAGAATAATGGGAATCCCAGAACACTTGATTATGCTTATGTGAAACCTATACTTGGACCATTGTCAGAATAGAGCAAGGAAATACTGCATGGTTTAAAATTGGAAAGGGTATATGCTGTCTTGAAGGAAATAGCAAAAAATAAGGCACCAGGAATAGATAGTATACCAATTGACATATTTCAGCTAACAGATGCTGCCCTGGATGTGCTCACCAAGTTGTGCCAAGAAATCTGGAGAACAACCACTTGGCCAACTGACTGGAAGAGATCTCTATTTGTTCCCATTCCAAAGAAAGGTAACCCAACAGAGTGTGGAAACTGTAGAACTATGGATTTCACATGCAAGCAAGATTCTGCTGAATCCAAAAACAACTGGAACAGCACATCAGCAGAGAACTACCAGAAGTCCAGGCTGGGTTTAGAAGGGGTTATGGTATCGAGGTCCAGCCTCAATATACAGAAAGTTCCATGAGAGAAGGGCCTAGGATTGAATGAAGATGCAGAGAGGCTAAACGCTGGTGATGAATAACGAACTTTAATATTTAGGAAAAGGTTTATATATCTCTTAGAAACATGCCTGCAGGGATAATCGCATTATCTCTTATTTGTCCAAGATGTCTGGTAGATCAAACATTCCCAGACCTCCACACAAAACAAGGACATCTTCCAGAATATCCTACAATATGTTTTGAAAAACAAAAAGGAATCACATTTCTAGAATTCTGAGACCTTTGTTCACTCCCTATTCATTAGCATAGTGCTTCCTAGAGTTGCTTACTGTGAAACAGATGGTCAAGCCAAGATGGGTGGTCCTGCTGTTTTTACAATGCATCGCCAATCCTGCTTTGCAGGTTAGCCAGGTCCTGACATCATGGTCCTAGGGATATTGTAGCTAATGTTAGATGGATCTTGGCTGAAAGCAGGGAGTATCAGAGGAATGTCTATCTGTGCTTCCTTGATTATGCAAAGCCGTGTGACTGTGTGCACCATAACAAACTGTGGCTGACTCTGAGAAGAATGGGAATCCCAGAACACTTGATCGTACTAATGTGAAACTTATACTTGAAGTAAGAGGCAGTCGTCAGAACAGAGCAAGGAAACACTGCATGGTTCAAAATTGGGAAGGGCGGACGCCAGGGATGTGTCCTGTCTCTATACCTTTTCAACCTGTATGCAGAAAAGATCATCTGGGAGGCTGGGCTCTATGGGGAGAAATGCGGCATCAGGATTGGTGGAAGATCTGTCAACAATCTGCATTATTAGATGACACAACCCTGCTTGCTGAAACTGAGGAGGACCTGAAATGCTTTCTGCAGAGGGTCAAGGACTGTAGCCTTCAATATGGATTGAGGCTCAATGTCAAGAAGACAAAGATTCTCACCACTAGACCAATTGGCAGCATCAGGATGGATGGTGAAGAGATTGAGATTGTTCACAGCTTTAGTCTGCTTGGCTTTACAATCAACACTCTTGGCACCAGCAGCCAGGAAATTAAAAGACATATTGCGATGGGAAAGTCTGCTGTTAGGGACCTCTTTAAAGTACTGAAGAGCAACGGTGTGTCTCTGGAGACTAAGGTGTGTCTGGTACAGGCCATGATCTTTGCAATCATTTGTTATGTGTCAGAGAACTGGACAATGACCAGGGAGGATAGAAGGAGAATTGATGCTTTTGAGCTTTGGTGTTGGAGAAGAGTGTTGAGGGTACCAGGGACTGCTAAGAAAACAAACAGATTCATCTTGGAGAGGGTTAAACTGAGCTGCTCCTTGGAGGCAAGGATTCTGAGGCTCCGTCTGACATACTTTGGTCATGTTGTATGAGAGATCAGTCCTTGGAGAAAGACATCATGCTTGGGAGGGTGGAGGCCAGGCGCAGGAGGGGAAGGCCCTATGGGAGGTAGATTGATTTGGTGACTGAGGCAATCGGGATGAGTGTGTCGGAGACAATGAGATTGGCACAGGACAGAGCAGAGTTTAGAGCTTTGGGGTCGCAAGTGACTCGGCGGCACATAACAACAACAACAGCATATGCCAGGGATGTGTCCTATCTCTCCAGCACTTCCCTAGGCTGTATTTAAGAAACTGAGGTAATTTTGACCCTCAAACCCTAAAGATGATGTTGATTTTCTTCTGTTCCCAGGTGTGGCACCAAGAAAGACAGGTCTGGACCCAATACAGTTAGAGCTATTTTGTAGAAAAAAGACAAGATAGTCCCAATCCCTTATATTCAACTTTGGTTTTGCTTTGAGGAAAATACGTGCATCTAGTTCCTTTGGGCTCAACCAAGTGGAGGCTGTCGTATGTGTGCTCCGTTAGGCCTTTGGGATAATTGTTTCCTTATGTTTCTCACTTTCTCCATTCTTCCTTTCTTTGGAAGGGAGAGACTAGAAGTTACATCCAGGATGGCCACTCACAATGGTTTAAGACTTCAGTCAACAATTATCTTTGTACTGACTATGTTCTGGACCATGTCATGTCCATTGTATTGACTATGTTCTGGACCATGTTATGTCCATTGACTTAGATGTCCTACAGTATTATAATCCCAAGCCCCAAACCCCAGCTGTATCTCAGGGGTTTGGGTTATGACTAAGAAGCTTATCAGAAGCCCTGGTGACAAAGGGTATAGTGTCTGGAATGTCAGAGATATGAATACACCAGTCATTTCATAGTGGAAAGATGGGTGGTGATCTCCTTCCATAAAGATTTTGTTGTTAGGCACCGTTGTGTTGAGTATGACCCATAGTGACTCTTTGAATAACAGATCTGAACTCTGTCCTATCCTGGGTCATCCTCCCACTTCCTGACACACTAGAGCCCATTACAGCAGTGACTGTGTCAGTCCACCTGGCTGAGGGTCTTCTCCTTCGCAGACTCTCCACCCTTCCCAGCATCATGTCTTTCTCCAAGGAATAGCCCCTCCTAGAAACAGTAAAACCATGTAATCCATAAGGATTTACAGTTCAATATCTTGTCAGAGGTTCACTATGAGTTGGAATTAGCTTGAGGGCAATGTGTTAGAAGGTTTTTATAACATTGGCCCCCATGTGCTCTACTGCATACATGGCTATATCTGGAGGACATGCTAATATCTACATAGAAATATTTCCTCCATTCCCATATACACTAATGGGCATCCTCACAGATGTGAATTCATTTGGAGACATTGCTGGCTCTCGTTATTACTGTAGGGCTGTGTGTGTAATGGTTCTTGCTTCCATTGCTTCCCACTGTCAGGCAGCTGCCAGCATCTTCTGTTCTGGTCATGTGTCGATCTCCTCCCATTGCTCTAGTTAATACTTGTCTACTCCCTAGTTTGTTGTTCTGGTGGCTTAGTGACAAGGAATTGCACTAACACAAAGGTATGCAGTTCGAATCCACCAGCTGCATTGTGAGAGAAAGATAAGTAGTCTCTTCCTGTGCGATTTCTTGCTTCTGAAACATGCTGGAGGGTCAGTGATGGGTCAGCTCCATCTTGACTGAACATAACAACTCTCTAATTATTTCTCTCAGCATAAAGTCCTCCAGGTTCATCCACATTATGAGATGATTCCTGGATTTATCACTGTTCTGTACCCTTGCCTAGTTCACAATCATAGGCATGTATCATAGACACTTAGGTTAGTTCCCTGATTTTGCTATAGTGAATAATGCTGTGATGAACATAGGTGTGAATATACCTGTTCATGTCAATACTCTTAATTCCTTGGACATATACCTAATGTGAAGATTGCTGGGTCAGATATTACTTCTTGTCTGTAAAGGAAGTGTCATCTAATTTTCCATAGTGGTTTACATTTCCAGCAGTAGTGTGTAAGAATATCAATATCCCCAGAATCTTACCAGCATTTGTTGGTTTTGAGGTTTTGTTTGTTTTGTTTTTGTGTGCTTGCTTTTATTAGTGTCATTATTGTCAGGGATCAGACAATACCTTGCTGTCAATTCTGCATGCCTCTCTCTGATTGCTCTGGTGGCATAGTTGCTCACCAGGTTAAGGCAAGACCTATGTCTCACTTTTCAGCAGATATGAGCTTACCTTTGGGGTCAGAGTAACTATAAGAACATCTGAGCTCTATCTGGTTGAAGCTGTGTAATCTCAATGGGATACTGACCCTTTCTGCACCTCACTGTATCATTTCTAAAATAAGGATAATGAAAGTGTTGAGCCGTAAGATAATTTTAAAGATTAAATTATATATGTAAAATTGTTTGAAATAACATCTAAACCTAAAATTCTATAGCCACTGAATTGTTGAGTTACTCCCGATTGATAGAGACCCTGTACGGGTCTTTACCAGATTTCCTATAGAGCAATACTTTATTGAAATGTTTTATAGGATCTCTGAAGCTGTGATCTTTTTGGAAACAAACTGTCCCATCTTTCTGCAGTTAATAAGTTTGACTTGCTGATCTTTTGGTTAGCATGTTGTTGTTGACCAGGGACAAAGAAATAGCAAGATGGGGACATCAGAATGGAGAAAAACAGAGGGTGTAAAGGCTGCAGCAGCCTCAAGTCAAGCATCTCTATAACCTTTATTGAGAACATCAGAAAGTAAATCACAAAGAGAATTCTTTTGCAACTGAAGCTAAGTTTTTCTCTATTTTCAACCTTATGCTTATTTCAGGAATGAAGTAGTTCACAAGTACAAACTCTTACTCCCTCTGCAGAAGGGGCCTGGTGCCTTCTTGTCTGTAGGAAGCAAAGGCTCTTAGAACTCCCTCTGCAGGAGGGCCCTGGCAGCTTCTGGTCTGCCAGAAGCATCTCATTTTTTGTGATCTGTCACAAGAGGAATTCTAGCTTGTATTTGCACTTCCTTCAATTCCTGTTTAAGCATTTGGTTTAACATTTAGTTCAATATTTGGCTTTCCACAGCATGTAAGTGATTTGGCCATTGTGCCACCAGTACTCCTGGGAATAATGCCTAGCATATGTTTGCTATTTAATAAAGAATGGTTCTTTTAAATTACAGTATTCTCAACCCCTGAACTGTCTAGGGTGAAGAAACTTACACTCATTTCTCAGCTCCCCCATGTGGAGGTATGAGACTCCTTTTTTCTCTCTCCTGCCACTCTTCTGCACTTGCTAAACTCGGAGCAGGATATATGGAACACAGCTACCTGACCAACTGACTGGAAGAGACCCATATTCATTTCAATTTAAAAAAAAAAAGACAACAGAATGTGTAAATATTTGAGTGATATCATTAATGTTACATGCAAGTAAAATATTGCTGAAGAATATTTCTAAATGATGGGAAGAGTTCATTGACAGGGAACTTTCAGAAATTCAGGTTGGATTCAAAAGATATTGTGGCACTAGGAATATTATTGCTGATGTCAGATTGATCTTGAATAAAAGCAGAAAATACCAGAAAGATTTTTACTTGGGTTTTATTGACTGCACAAAGGTATTTGACTGTGCAGATCATAAGAAGTAATTGAGAAAAATGAGGATCCCAGAATATTTTAATTGTGCTCATGTGAAATGTATACAGACTAAGAAACTGTGGTCTGAACAGAATGAGAGAACTGCATGATTGAAAATAAAAAAAGGTGTGCATCAGGGCTATATCATTTCTCTGGACCTATTCAATCTGTATACTGAGAATTAATTTGGAAAATTGGACTATATGAAGAAGAATGTGGCTTCAGGATCAGAGAAACTCTTATCAACAACCTGCCTTGCTTGCAGAAAGTGAAGAAGACTTGAAGCATTTACTGAAGAAGATCAAAGACTACAACCGTCAATATGGGTTACATGTCAACATCAAGGAGGGTGGAATCCTTATCAGTGGAGCAGTAGGTAACATAATAATAGATGGAGAAAAGATTGAAATTGTCAATTATCTCAACTTATTTTTATTCACATTAACACTCATTGTAGTAGCAATGAGGAAATAAAAGATGTGTTGCATTGGAAAAAATCTTCTGTTAAGAACCTCTCCAAAGTTCTAAAGATCAAGGATGTTAGCTAAAATACACCTAATATTTTCAATTGCTTCCTATGCATCCAAAAGTTGGGCAATGAATAAGGAAGACAGAAGACATGTCTTTTAATTGTGGTGTCTGTGTAGAGCATTTAATGTATCGCAGACTACAAAAAGAAGACGCAAATGTGTCTTAAAGAAAGTGCAACCAGAGTTCTCTAGGATGGTGAATCTCTGTTTCATTAACTTTGGGCATATTTTCAGAAGGAGCCAGTCTTTGGAGAGAGAAATCATGCTAGGAAAGATCAGGGAAAGAAAAGAAGACACTCAAGGAGATGGATTAACACAGTGAATATCACAATGGCCTTGAACATGGCAGAAACCATGGTGATGGCACAGGATAGTGCAAGGTTCAGATCTGTTGTTTATAGAGTCACTATGAGTTGTAATCAACTTGACAGCACATTCCATATATCAGAATCCCTCATGCCTGATATTTATCTGTCTTAGTAACATCATCCTGTTGTTGTTGCTGTTTAATGCCGTCGAGTCGTAGACGACTCATAGCGACCCTATGAATGAACAGCCTGAACACTGTTCGTACATAGAGTTTCCGGAGGCAAGCCATTTTGGAAGTGGATGCCGCAACATCATCCTAGCTAAGATTAAATGGATGTGTAGAATCTGATATACTTACTTTACTATGTTTAGAAACAAGGGGAGGAAAGATCCCAAACCCATTGCCAGCAACTCTGTAGGATAGAGCATAAATACCACATAGTGTTCCCAAAGCTGTGATCCCTCTGAGAGAGCAGTTGGTGGGTTTATATTCTCAACCTTTGGGTAACAGTTAAATGCTCTAACCACAGTGCCTTCAGAGCTAAAATTTCTATTTTATTTATACAATTGTATTTATTAGGCTATAAATAAATAACAAGGGGTCTTAAATTATCAAGTAGTCAATGGTTCTGTCATTAGGATCATAAATTCTGGCTGAATACAATTTCTCATTTGAATTCCATCATGTCAGAAGTACAGCATGATTCACAACAAGGGGTTGCTTGCAGTCATTGATGTTATGGTCATCAAATCAGAACTGACTTATAGTTGATCTTCCAACAGGTTTTTGGAGGTAGCAAATTGCAAGAGTGGAGATTACCCAACTTTCTCCCCTGGAGTAGCTGTTGAATTTGAAACACTTACCTTTATTCTTTACCCACTAGGCTGATAGAACTCCTATGTCATGCCTAAACGTACAGTATCATTCATGACAAGAGGTTAATTAGACACTAATTAATTATATTAATCAATTCCAGTTAGCATTATAAAACAAAACGCCTATGACAGATCATCAGAAAAACCCATGTGATTTGTAAGCCTTGACTGAAAATTAATAAAGAAAAAAAAATCCTCCCCAGGAGAAAAAAAAAAGCCTAGAAACTTAAAGTCCATGTGTGCTCCATACTGTCAACACCCGTGGGGGTGCCACGAGGAACCTATTTGAGGGCAACTGAGATTTTGTTGGATTTGGTTGATTAAGGAGGCAGCCCTTGTCCAACAATCTTAATGCCTCCAAACACCTGGGACCCACTATACTGTGTGGTTTCTGTTTATCTGGATCGTCAGCTTAGCAGCTGGAGGTGGTTTACAGAGAATTTGAGTTTAAATGTCCTCAGAGCCTGAAACTCACAAGAACCCAACAAAGAAACTGAACAACCTATTTTCTCATTCCAGAGCCAGCAACTGTGCACTTAGTGTTTTGTGCTTCTAGACTCAGACTCTCGACAAACATCCGTCTTACACCTAGGACTGAGATTGGAAAGACTCACAGCTTCCAGTAGGAGCCACATAAGCCTTGCTTGTCCCCAGAGGGGCATAGAGAATTCTTTCCATTACGATTCTAGGACCCTGATGAATCAGAGGGGCAGTCAAGGTCAAGGTTAGAATTATACTCGAGTGTCAATTGGCCTCATCCACACAGTGGCAATATCTGCAAGTCCCAGGGACTGCAATCTGAGAAAAGCAAATCATTCATTCCTTTGGACAGTGGAGTCTCCTCCCCAGGGAAGTGGTAAGAGCCACATGCACAAGATGATAGTAGCAACTAGAAGTCACTGACAGAGCAGCCCCAAAGGAGGGGAACACAAGGGCACGCCTGAGGTCACATATGTGCCCTCTTCTACCTCATTTCTCTATTTGCTTCTTAGCATCATTTGGGACATTTCTCTCTGCAAGCAGGCTTTCTCTTCTGGGTCTCTAGTGAATGCTTGATACATGCCAGGCTGAAACCTCTCCCAGGATGACCCACAAAACTGAGGGATAAGTCCCCTGTAACCTCTCAGCCTTCATGGTTTAAGTCCTTGCAAAGCTGTTTGCCCATGTGTAAACAGCTGACCCAAGTAAGTGAAACAGTTTGTTCTGTTGTTGTTGTTACGTGCTGTTGAGTCGTTTGCGACTCATAGCGACCTTATGCACAACAGCCCTAAACCCTGCTCTATCCTGTGCCAACCGCACCGCCTCTGACACACCCACCCTGAATACCCCAGTCACTGAATCAATCCATCTCATAGAGGGTCTTCCCCTCCTGCGCTGTCCCTCCACCCTCCCGAGCATGATGTCCCTCTCCAAGGACCCGTCCCTCCTGGCAACATGTCCAAAGTATGTCAGACGAAGCCCCAGAATCCTTGCCTCCAAGGAGTAGCTTGGTTTAATCCTCTCCAAGATGAATCTGTTGGTTTTCCTGGCAGTCCATGGTACATTCAGTACCCTTCTCCAGCACCACAGCTCAAAAGCATCCACTCTCCTTCTGTCCTCCCTACTCATTGTCCAACTCTCTGATGCATAACAAGCAATTGCAAATACCATGGCCTGTATCAGGTGCACCTTAGTCTCCAGAGAGACACTGTTGCTCCTGAGTACTTTAGAGAGGTCCCAAACAGCAGACTTTCCCATCGCGATACGCTTTTTGATTTCCTGACTGCTGGTGCCAAGAGTGTTGACTGTGGAGCCGAGCAAACTGAAGCTGTGAACAATCTCAATCTCTTCGTCATCCATCCTGACGCTGCCAATTGGTCCAGTGGTGAGAATCTTTGTCTTCTTGACATTGAGCCTCAGTCCATACTGAAGGCTACAGTCCTTGACCCTTCGCAGCAAGTGCATGAGGTCCTCCTCAGTTAGAGATATAGTAACTTGAACATCACGTTTGTGGCAGCCCAGGAGACTTCACTGCTGCCATCAAGTGGGGATCATTGTTGGCAGTCAGAGGAGGGCACTTCGGCTGCCTTGACTTCCTGTGTCTCTGGAATTATTATTACTATGTTGTTAAGTGCCATTGAGTCGTAAGGTGACTCATAGCGACCCTATGAATGGAAGACCTGAACACTTGTATAATTTTCATCCTTTCTCCAGGTTCATAGGGTTTCTGGAGGTAAGCTATTTTGGAAGTGGATGCCACTCCTGCCTCTGAGTTTGTTTGAATCAAGGAGCTCCATCAAACACTGTCTTGCCATGGGTAACCATTATTGCATTTGGCACACCAGTGTCACAGTGTTGAACATCACAGCAACCACAAGTTACCTCTGTACAGCAAGTGGAGAGACCAGGGATGTATGACCTAGAAGAATGTTTGATCAAAAACAAGTTTAAAAAAATTTACAATCCTGGCCCACTCAAAGGCTGGCAGACTCTAAGCCAGAGACCCCAACTCATCTGGCAAGTCCCCTCTGCTGACACCCACTTGGGACAAAAAGAAAGCCATAAGAACCCTGAGTATTCCATAAGTTACTATAATTTTTAAATGATATTATGATTATATAAGCTAAGAATAAGTTCTACCAGAAGGTAACAAGAATTCAGAAACCAACTGGGCCACTTTATTCAAGTTTCTATTCCAGATTCCCCACAGATAGAATCTCATTAGATTGAGCTATATTCTTTTTTTTTAAAAAAAAATCTTTTCCCCTATTTTAAATTTTTATTAATTTTAATGAAAGTTTACAGAGACTTTGGATTTCCATTCATTCATTGTTTCACTGTTCTCCCTGCCCATCCCTCCCCCTCAGTTCGCTCTTCTCTTTGAAAAGTAAAAGAAAAATTATTTCATTGTTATACAATCACTCCCCCCAAGTCCACTCCACTGTGCTGCCTTCGTTCTGGACTCCTGTCATGACAATAATACCTAATCACATATCCCTTTAAACAGTTCTCTCCCTTATCTGTTTCAATGCAGTATACATAATTTAGCCCATCTTTCTCAGTCTCCCCCCAATCCCAATGTCAGTCCCATTTTACAACAGTGGCACCATGTAGTATTTGTCCTTTTGTGTCTGAGATACTTCACTCAGCATAATGTCCTCCAGGGTCACCTATTTTGAATAATATTGCATGAGTTCCTTGTTTTTCAATGCAGCGTAGTATTCCATTGTGTGACTATACCACAGCTTCTCTATCTATCCGTTTGTTGATTGGCACTTAGGTTATTTCCAACTCCTTGCTATTGTGAACAAAGCCACGATAAACACTTTTCAGGAGCTATGGTGGAGAAAGATAGGAAATCTCCTCTTGTGTAATTTACTGCCGTAAAGTTATGAGTTGTGAATTGGTTCCAGCTTGATGCTATATAACAACATCAACAGTCTTGAAGAGAGCTTGGGTGGCGAGTTCTGCCACAGCCCCAAGGCCATGCTTCTCTGGCATTTCAAATCCACCAGCAGCTCCTTGGGAGAAAGAGGACAATCTCCTACCCAACTTCCAGCTTCCAAAACCCACTGGGAGTCAGTTATGGGTTGGTCCTGGCCCCACTGCTGGTGAACTTGAATTGTTTGCATTGACCTTCTATAATGGTGTCTCTTGGGTCAGTGTCCACTGTAAGACTAATCAGATATGGCCAGAGAGGGCATGGTCCTTAAAAAGGTGACTGCAAAATCCTTTGTTGGGAGTCCTGCAGGAACAGAGTACTGAGGCAGGAGAACACCTTTCTGGGTGGTTTGGAAAAGCCCACATCAGGACTCCTTTGATGAGATAAGGCAGAGGAGCAAGAGCCTGGTATAGACAAAGAAAGCTATCTTGTCTGGCTGAAGCAAAGGAGGGCAGCGGGAGGTAAATTTGAACCAATCCATATAGGGTCTTTCTGGAGACAGGAGCAAAGTATTTCTAGAATTGTATCACCTGTCAACTCTGCAAATCTTCTAATATTTGAGTCTTGTTACCTTGTGGGCCTTGGAGAACTGTGATTTAAGGTAATGATAGCAGACTGGCAGTATATTTCCATGCAAAATAACTGATTGGTTATTCAGAGATCTGCCCAAAAGCTGTGAGTCTTATTAGCTTTAATAATCTCTTTTCAGCAAAACTTATGTGAAAGCACAGGCACACTCAAGGGAAATGCATTCAGTTAATTAGCCTTGTGAAAACAATGTTCCACACTCTGCTTTGGCTTCCAGTTCCCTTCCCACAGCAGACTGAGTCACCAGGCCCAGTCTTTGACAAGGAGTGCTGGCCTGAGGAGCCATGCTTCAACCCCAGGTCTGTTGTTGTTAGGTGACATAGAGTCGACAAGGAATAACAGATACGGAGCCTGCTCTATCCTCTGCCATCCTCATCATTTCTGACATACTCAAGCCCATTGTTAAAGTCATTGTGTCAAACCATCTCATTGAGGGTCTTCCTCTTTCCCTGATTCTCAAATTTTCTAAGTGTGATAACTTTTCCCTCCTTAAAACATTCTCAAAGTATTTGAAGTTTCACCATCTTTACCTATAAGAAGCATCATAGTCAAACTTTCTCCAAGGCATATTTGTTGGTATTTTTGGCCTTCCACTGGATATTCAGTGCTCTTCTTCAACATTACAACTCAAAGACATCAATTATTCTTCTGTCATACTTATTAACTGTCCAGCTTTCACATGGATAGTAAGGAATCGAAAAATATCAAAGCTTGGATCAGGTGTACCTTAGCCTTTATACTGACATCATCGTTCCCCAACAGAACACTTCTTTTGATTTCTTGATTGCTGGTACCAAGAGTGCTAATCATGGGCCCTAACAAGATGAAGTAATTGACAATTTCTATCTTTTCTCAATCTATCATGATGCTGTCTACTGGTCTAGTGATGAGAATTTTTGTTTTCTTTATGCTGAGATGTGATCCTTAGCCTATCCTGGGCTATCTTCATCATTATTGACATACATGAGTATACAATACTAATTGGGTATACTGCATACCCACTGCTGCAGTCACTGTGTGAATCCATCTCTTTAAGGGTCTTTGCTCTCTTTCACTGATCCTCTGTTTTCTAAGCATGATGCCTCTTTTCAAGGAATAGCCTCTCCTAAAAATATGCCGAAAGTATGTGAGACAAAGCTTTGCCATCTTTACCTCTAACGAATACTCTGGCTGCACCTCCATCAAGACATACCTGTTTGTTCTAAAATAGGACTAGAGGGGAATTTCTTCAACATAGTAAGAAGTATTTATGCAAACCCAACAGCTAACATTGTTCTCAATGGAGAGAGGTTACAGGCATTCCCTTTAAGAATAGGAACTAGGCAAAGATGCCCACTATCACCTCTCTTATTCAATACTGTGTTGGAAGTCTTAACGATAGCAATAAGACAAGAGAAGGGAATAAAAGGTATCCAAATTGGCAAAGAGGAGGGGAAATTCTCTCTCTATGCAGATGAAATAGAAAGGAATTGGCAGACACACAAGAATTTCACGAAACAACATATGAACAAGAGCCTATGGTGATGAAACAATAAGTTCAAGTTGCTTTGAAGGAAATAACAAAAAATAAGGCCCCAGGAATAGATGGTATACCAATTGACATATTTCAGCTAACAGATGCTGCCCTGGATGTGCTAACCAAG
>NW_006399968.1:1898203-1911473 GCF_000299155.1 Elephantulus edwardii
CAGGAGGGGAAGACCCTCTATGAGGTGGATTGATTCAGTGACTGGGGCACTCGGGATGGGTCTGTCAGAGGCAATGAGATTGGCACAGGATAGAACACGGTTTAGGGCTGTTGTACATGGGGTCGCTATGAGTCACAAAAGACTCGACGGCACATAACAACAACAACACCATCTGCAGAAGACTCAAGCAAAATCAACACTTCACTCCATATACAAAATCCAACTCAAGGTGGATCATGGACTTAGGACTAAAACCAAGGACTATAAACTTCATTAAAGAAAAGCTTGGAAGAACTCTAGAAGCCCTAATCCACAACATAAACAGTCTTCCAAGTATCCTGAAAAACCTACAACCAGGAGAAGATAAAATAGATGAATGGGATCTTCTAAGAATCAAATCCCTATGCACATCCAAAAATGTCTCCAACAGGGTAAAAAGGGAGCCACAGCCTGGGAAACGTATTTGGTAATGACATGTCAGATAAGGGACTTATACCCAGCATTTATAAAATACTTGAGCACCACAAAAAGATAAAGGTAAATAATCCAATACAAAAATGGACACAGAATATGAACAGGCACTTCACCAAAGAAGACATTCAGATGGTTAACAAGCACATGAAGAAATGTTCAAAATCCCTAGCTCTAAGAGAGATGCAAATTAAAACAACCATGAGATAATCTCACTCCAGTCAGAATAGCAAAATTTAACTGAACAGCAAGCAACAAAAGCTGGCGAGGTTGTGGAACAACTGGAACCCTTATTCCCTGTTTGTGGAAGAGTAAAATGGTACATCCACTGTGGAAGGTGGGATGACGCTTTCCCAAAAAGTTGCAAATAGAGATACTACTTGACGCAGCAATTCCACTACTGGGAATATACCCCAAAGAGACCATAACTTACATCCAGACAGATATATGCACACCCATGTTTATTGCAGCTTTGTTCACAATAGCAAGGAGTTGGAAACAACCTAAGTGACCCTCAACAAATGAATGGATAGAGAAGCTGTGGTATATTCACACAATGGAATACTATGCTGCATTGAAAAACAAGGAACTCATTCAATATTATTCAAAATGGGTGACCCTGGAGGACATTATGCTGAGTGAAGTATCTCAGTCACAGAAGGACAAATACTGGATGGTTCCACTGTTGTAAAACAGGTCTGACCTTGGGGTTGAGGGGAGACTAAGGAAGATGGGTTAAATAATGTATACTGTGTTGTAACAGATAAGGGAGAAAACTGTTTAAAGGGATATTCGATTAGTTATTTTTGTCATGACAGGAGTACAGAGCAAAGGCTGCATGGTGGAGTGGACCTGGGAGAAGGATTGTAAGACAATGAAAGTATTTTTCTTTTACTTTTCCAAGTGGGTAGTATACTAGGCTGGGGAGAGTTGGGAAGGGAGAAAAGTGCAACAATGAATGAATGGAAACCCAATGCCTCTGTACATTTTCATTGAAATTAATGATAAATTTTAAAAAAAGACCTATTTGTTTGTTCTTTTGGAAGTCCATAGAATATTCAGTACTCTTCTCCAACACCACAGCTCAAAGACTTAGATTCTTCTATCATCCTTATTCAGATGCATAGCAAGTGATTGAAAAGACCATGACCTGAATCAGGTGCACATTAGTCTTCAAACTGATATCATTGCTCCTCAGTGCTTTGAAAAGTCCCAGACAGCATACTTTCCCAATGCAATATATCTTTTGGTTTCTTGACTACTGTTACCAAGAATGTTCATTGTGGATTCAAGTAGGATGGAATTTTTGACAATTCCAACATTTTCTTCATCTATCCTGATGTTGCCTGTTGGCTCACAGATGAGAATTTTTGTCTTCTTAATATTGAGATGTCATCATAGTGAAGGCTATAGTCTTTGATCTGCACCAAACGTTTCAAGCCTTCCTCACTTTCAGCAAGCAAGGTCTTGTCATCTGCATAACATAGATAGTTGAAGAGTCTTCCTCCAATACTGATGTCACATTCTTGTTGCTGTTATGTGCCATCGAGTCACCTGTGACTCATAGCAACTCTATGGACAACAGCCCTAAACCCTGCTCTATTATGTGCCAATCTTATTGTCTCTGAAACATCTACTCCCATACTTTAGTCACTGAATCAATCCATCTCATCAATGGTCTTCCTTTCCTGTGCTGTCCCTTCACCCTCCCAAGCATGACATCCTTCTCCAAGGACAGGTCCCGCCTTGCAACTTGTCTAAAATATGTCAGACAAAGCTTCAGAATCCTCTCCTCCAAAAGCAATCTGGTCTTCATCCTCTCCAGGATGAATCTGTTTATTCTCCTAGCAGTTCATGGTATATTCAATACTCTTCTCCAGCACCATAGCTCAAAAGCATCAATTTCCCTTCCATCATCCCTAGTGGTTGTTTGGCTTTCTGACACATAGCAGGTAATTGCAAAGACTATGGCCTGTATTCGACACACCTTAGTCTCACATTGTTGCTCTTCAGTACTTTGCAATTCATCTTTTCATTTCTGGCTGCTGGTACCAAGCGTGTTGATTGTGGAGCCAAGCAAAGAGAAGCTGTTAACAATCTCAATCTCTTCACCATCTGTCATGATGCTGCCCAGTAGTGAGAATCCTTGTTTTCTTGATATTGAGTTTCAATCCATATTGAAGGCTGCAGTCCTTGACCTTCTACAGCAAGCGCTTCAGGTCCTCCTCAGTTTCAGCAAGCAGGGTTGTATCATCTGCATAATGCAGACTGTTGATGAGTCTTCCTCCAATACTGAAGCTACGTTTCTCCTAATAGAGCCCAGCCTCCTGGATAATCTTCTTCGAGACCAGATTCTCAAATGGTTTGCTCAGCATACACACTGAGTAGGTACAAGAGAAAAGAAACAGCCCTAATGCACACCTTTCTTGATCTTAAACTACGTAGTGTTCCCTTGTTTTGTTCAGACAACAGCTTCTTGGTCTGGATCTAAGTATCTAGATAAACACAGAATGTTTAATATTTATTCTTCCAAACTTTCTCTCGTTCCTCAAGACTTTTGTCTTTTCTTCACATCTATAGTTGTTGTTATTGTTATTGTTATGTATTGTAAAGTCAGAATTGATCTGTATCTGATCCTTCAGCGTGTTTGAAAAGAAAGCAAATCTCACGGGAGATTATCCGTCTTTCTCCTCCAGAGTAGCTGATGGATTTGAAACTTTAGATTGAAGACACAATTCCTTACCCCTAAGCCACCAGAGTTCCATAAAGATATAGTTTATTTGTAAATAAATGAAAATACACATATAAGTTTATAAACTAAGTTTATAAAATCTCTCTATACACACAAATGCAAGTTGTTGTTTTTATGTCATCAAATTGTAACTGACTCATAAATGACCCTACAGCAGATTTTCAAAGAGTGTACATTGCATGGGAATATATTGTCTTTCACAGAACAGCTGATGGATTCAAGCCACCTATCTCTGGGTTAACAGGACAGCTCCTTACCCATTAGTCCATGAGAGCTCTTTCATAAATACAGATACACAGATATTTATATATAGAAAATAAGCTTGTCTGTACCATCATGTTGGAACTGACTCATAGCTGACCCTCCAGTGGGTTTTCAGAGGCCGTTTAATCATACAGGAAGGGATTGCCCATCTTCTTCCTGTGGAGCAGTGGTTGGGGCTTGACTGTGTGACTTGGTGTTGGCAGCAGTGACTGGTGGAGACATCATATGTGTCAGTCTAGAATTTGCTCCCTAAAGTTTCAGTGATGGGATATTAGAAAGTAGATTACCAGGTCCTTCTTCCTAGATGTATTGATGGTCTCAAACCTCCAAACTTCCAGTTGGCAGTCAAGTGTTCACACTGCTCAGAGATGAGAGAGGGAGAGAGAAAGTACGGGAGGGAGGGAGGGAGGAGGGGAGGGAGAGAGGGAGGGAGGAAGAGAGAGAAAGATGACCATGTAGTTGTTCCATTAGGGGAAGGCACTTAACTAGCGATTCCCCAGTCTGAACTCTAAGACTGTTTTCAGCATTTTGCACTCATAAGCAACACTACAATGCATCCTTGTAGCTGAGCTGCATGTTGTCAAGTTGCAACTAGCTCACAGCTGATCCTCTAGTGGGTTTCAGAGGTAGTAAATTTCACAGGAGAATAACCATCTTTCTCCCATGGAGCAGCTAGTGGATTTGAACTACACAACTTTGGGATTTCAGCACAGCTTCTTACCTCTAGGCCACAAGAGCTCCCTGTATGTTGTTATTGTTATGTGGTGTCAAGTCGCCTGTGACCCATAGTGACCCTATGTACAAGAGCCCTAAATCCTGCTCTATCCTGTGCCAATCTCACTGTCTCTGACACACTCACTCCCACCACCCCAATCACAGAATCAATCCATCTCATCGAGGGTCTTCCTCTCCTGTGCCGTCCCTCCACTTTCCCAAACGTGACATCCTCCAAGGACTGGTCTCTCCTTGTGACATGCTCAAAGTATGTCAGACGAAGCTTCAGAATCCTTGACTCCAAGGAGCAGCCTGGCTTCACCCTCTCCAGGACAAACCTGTTTGTTCTCCTAGTATATCCAACACTCTTCTCCAGCATCACAGCTCAAAGGCATCAATTCTCTTTCTATCATCCCTAGTCACTGTCTAGCTCTTCAATGTATAGCTCACAATTAGGAAGACTATAGCCTGGATCAGGTGCACCTTAGTCTCCAGCCTGATGTCGTTGCTCTTCAGTAATCTGGAGAGGTCTCTGACAGTTGACTTTCCCAATGCAATTGATCTCTTGATTTTTCTGGCTGCTGGCACCAAGAGTGTTGACTGTGGAGCAAGCAAACTAATATTGTTAACTATCTCAATCTCTTCACCATCAGTACTGATGGGGCCAATTGGCCCAGGGTTGAGAATCTTCATTTTCTTGATTTCGAGCTTCAGTCCATATTGAAGGCTGCAGTCCTTGACCTTCTGCAGCAAGCAAGGTCCTCCTCAGTTTCAGCAAGCAGGGTTGTGTCATCTGCATAACGCAAATTGTTGATAGATCTTCCACCAATCCTGATGCCACATTCTTCCTCGTACAGCTCAGCTTCCTGGATGATCTGTTCTGCATACAGATTGATAAAGTATGGAGACAGAATACATTCCTGGCAGACACCCTTCCCAATTTTGAGCCATGCAGTGTTTCCCTGCTCTGACAACTGCCTCTTGGTCCAAGTATAGGTTTCGCATTAGCACAATCAAATGTTCTGGGATTCCCATTCTTCTCAGAGACAGCCATAGCTTGTTGCATTGACTATGCAAAGGCTCCTTGTGTAGCCTTAATTATTTTCTTATGATAAATTTCTTATAGAGAATAACGGATAATTTCCTCAGTTTACAAACATGAAAACTATAACCTAAAGAACTACAGTGAGTTTTTAAACATCAGTGGGGTAATTTGGCTGTCAGCCTGAGCAGGTCTAGATAGAATTTGGGAGTGAGTAATGTGGGCTTTCAGGGTCACCCTTCCTTAACACCTTTTTATTGGTTTGCTTACAGTCATTCATATACATTGTGTTTCTTCAAGTACTTTGTGTTTGATACAATCATTCATTTTTATTGTGTTGCACTCATGTACGTTGTGTTTCATATAATCGTTCATATATATTGTATATAACAGAATTAATTACTATTGATCTCTGCCTAATATCACTCCATCTTTTCAAGTCTCCATTCCCTAGTCCTTCATGGCCCCATTAGTCCAATAACATCTGCTATCCTGAAAATTTCTCTCCCTTACACTTTTCCCACTCCTTCTGCCTCTCTGCTTCCCTTTTTGAACATTTATACACATCTTGCTCAGTTATACTCCTCATCTTGCTCAGTTATACTCCTATTTTCACAATAGTGGTCTTATGTAATATTTGTCCTTATGAGACTAAATTATTTCACTCAACATAAAATCATCATTCCACAGTACTTCACTGTGTAAATGTACCACAATTTCTCAATCCATTCATTTGTACATGGTCATTTGTACTGTTTCCACTTCCTTGTTATTGTGAATAATGCTGCTATGAACATAGGTGTACATGTCTCTATTTCTGTCTCATATCTGAACTTGAGGTATATTCCAAGCAGTAGAATAGCTGGGCCAGATGGGATTCCAATGTTAAACTTTTTTTAGGAAATGCCAAACTGCCTTCCAGAGTGGTTGGACTATTTTATAGACCCACTGGCAGTGCATGAGAGTTCCAATCTTTGCATTCTTGCCCACATGTATTACTTGCTGTACACATTCAATTGATATTTGACAAGGAAACAAAATGACAGTCTTTTCCGCAAATGGTCCTGGCAACACTTGACAGTGGCCTACAGAAAACGGAAACAAGATTCACATCTCACCCCAAACACAAAAATCAACTCAGGGTGGACAAGAGACCTGTAGTAAAGCCTCAAACCATAAAGATCATAGGAGATAAAATGGGACCAAACTTAGAAGGCATAGCATATGGTATAAATATGCTAGCAAATATAGCCAGAAGTTCATACCCAGGAGAGAGCAAAATTGACGAATGGAACATTATAAAAATTAAGTTCCTGTGTGCTTCAAAAGCATTTTTCCAAAAGAGTGAAAAGAAAACCCATTTCCTGGGGAAAAACGTTTGGCAATTAAATCTCAGACAAAGGTCTCATAACAAAAGTTTGTAGGAAGAATACAAGGTATCCACAAGAAAAAACTGATCACACAATTACAATATGGGCAAAAGACGTGGAAAGACTTTTCACAGAGGCAGACATTCAGGTGGCCGACAGACACATGAAGAAATGCTCAAAATCACTGGGAACCAGAGAGATGCAAATCAAAACCACAATGAGATACCATTTAACCCCAGTAGCAGTGGCAAAGTTGAACAGGGCCCCTTTTTGATCCTTTAGGAATCTTCATTTTTTCACTGACTGTCCCTGTGCTGACCCTCCTGTGTCGGTCTACCTCTCCAAAGTCATCCTATCTACCTCCAGGTCATCTACCTCAGTGCCTTAATGGGCCATTGTGAGTCAGAGTTCATCTGGCTAACTAAATATTAAAGAGGTGTTAATAGTTAGTAAGACCTGAATAACCGATGTGCTGACTAATGACTCCTAGATGGTGTAGTAGAGTGTTATTTGGTGTTATCGAATCAAGTATGATTCATAGTGACCCTATGAACAGCTGACCTGAACCCTGATCTATCCTGTGCTTCCTCATAATCTCCAATATATGGAGTTCTTTGCTGAGGTCACCCTGTCAATCTGTTCCATTGAGGGTGTTCCTGTCCTTTGCTGACCTTCCACCTCTCTAAGCATAATGTCCCTTCCCAAGGAATAGCCTTACCTAGCTATGTGTCCAAGTATGAAAACTGAAGCTTCGACACCCTTGCCTCCAATGAGCACTTTGGCTGCACTTTTTCCAAGAGATATCTGTCTGTTCATTTGGTAATCCATGGGATATTCAGTATTCTTCTCCAACATCACAAATCAAATGCATCAGTTCTTCAGTCTAGTCATTATCCAGATCTTAGGTTCACCTTAGTCTTCAAACTGACATTATTGCTCTTCAGCATTTTGGAGAGGTTCCTTGACAGTGGACTTGCCCAGTGTAATATATCTCCTAATTTCCTGACTGCTGGTACCAAGGGTGTTGATTGTTGATCCAAGCAAGATGAAATCACTGGCAGCTCCAATCCTTTCTCCATCTATCATAATGATAGACAGGTATGTAGGTGTAACAGGTAGACAGTAGACAGGCCACTGCCTCCCGGTTGATTCTGACTCATAACAACCCTGCCTCAGGTTTCCAAGGCTGCACATCTTGATGGGAGGAAGCTGCCTGCCCACTTTTCTCCCACAGAGCAGCTGGTGGTTTTGACCTTTGGGTTAACAGTGCAACACATAGTAACACATTACACCACCAGAGCTCCTAAGACAGATAGACAAGATAAGCAAGCCCAGGTATTTTGTACCTGGATTCAGATGCATCTGTAGTGCTCATGAAATACTGGCCCATAAGTGAGTGTTTAGATGAAAAAGAAAGAAAAATGGAGGTAAAGCAGAAAGGAGTGAAGAAGGTGAGAAAAGGAAAGGCAAACATAAGCTTACCCTTGCCTCATCTTATTGACACACATTTCTCTCTACTCTTCCCTCCCCACCCACCCAAGCTTGGTTAAAATAGGCTTCCCTAAACAAGTGGGAGCTCTGGTAAGAAACTGCACTGCAATACTGAAGGCATGTGGTTCAAATTCACCAGCTGCTCCATGGAAGAAGGATGGGCAATCCCCTCTCATGAGATTACTCCTTCTGAAAACCCACTGGAGGGCCATCTATGTGTTGGTTCTGACTTGATGGTACACAACCACAACGAGGGAGAGCATCTAGCTTGGTGGTAAAGAACTTCACTACCAGCCTACAGGTATACAAGGCGAATCCACCAGCTAGATGGGCAATCTCCTCCCACACGATTTACAACCTTTGACAACTTACTGGAAGGTCTCCTATAAGTTGGTTCTGACTCAGCAGTACAAAACAACTACCACCACCAGAGACTAAACTGATGCTCCTGGACTACTTTTCAAGTGATGGAAACAACTCTCGTGTCCTTCTGTTTACAGAAGATCTTACAGAGGATGGAATATTACTCAGACATTAAGAGGAATGAAGGTCTAGGGACATGTCACTGTGACACATGCTGCTGAGTGAGACAAATTGGGCACGAAAGGAAAGAGAATGAGTGACCCCACTTGTATCCCACTTCCAAGCCAATTACACTCTGTGATCTCACTTGTATGAAATAGGGAGCTCTGGTGGCTGAGTCTGTGAGGAGTTAGCACTGCCAACCCAAAATGTAAAATCCACCAGCAGTTCTGAGGGAGAATGATGACAATCTCCTTCTGAACAGTTTGCAGCCTCTAAAAACCTGTTGGAGGGTCAGCTATGAATCAGCTCTGACTGGATGGCAATGAGTTTGAATTTTTGTCTGAAATAATACATAACAGACAAAGACATAGTGACTAAAGTTTATTAATGGTTATCATAGTGGGAGGAAAAGGGAAACGTGGAAATATTACATAAGAAATATCGAATTTCTGTTTGTTATTGTTGTGGGCAGTCAAGTCGGAATTGATCTATAGCTGACCCTCCAGCACGTTTACAGAGGCAATAATCCACATGGGGGGAGATTGCCCGCCCCCTCCCACTGAGCAGGTGGAGGATTTAAAGTGCGTGCTGTTGGGTTTGAGTGCAGCTCCTTACCACTAGGCCACCTGAGCACCCTCTAACATATACACTGTCGTTGTTGCCGTACTTTCATAATAGATAGCAGTTGCACACAATATGGTAAACATAATGCCACTGAATTGTATATTTTAAATGGCAAGTTTTTGCTTATTTGCTTTGAGATTTTTTTTTCCTTTACTAGCCTAAAGTTTGGTGGTTCAAATTCACTCAGATAAACCTTAGAAAAAGTCATGACAATAGATCACAGGCATGAAAAAAACCATATACAGCAGTTTTACTAACCACAAGTATAATGTCTCAAAGACAACTAACAACCACCACCGTATTATCTATTTAAGGGAAGGAGAACTGTTTTCCTGAGCTGTGGTGGCTTAGTGGTAAGGAATTGTGCTACCAGCCCAAAGGTACGCAGTGTGATTCCACCAAAGGCTCTGTGGGAATAAGCTGGTCAGTCAGCTCCTGTGTGATTCAGTGTCTCTAAACACTCAACAGTACACAGCAGCAGCAGTAGCAGCAGCTTTTCTGACAAAGGGAATTCTGATTAAGAGATTTTTTTGATGAACAAAGGGGAGAGAGAAAACCAGCTCCAAGTTCCTCTCTACGCTTCATATTCATGAGGCTTCAGGCTGGGAAGGGCAGGCTGATTTACAGGACTCTGAGCCTCCATCATTTGAAGTGATGTAATGAATTAGAGTTAATGCATGGAAGGCAAAGTACGAATACAGTGTGATGTTCCAGCTTGGAGAATTTATGGAAATAAAACGGAATATATTAGAAAGTCAGGAAGAGTTTATGTGTCCGTAGGAGAAACCAGGGAGGGAGGACAGACTCTTACTGTTCTAAGAGCCTTGCAACCCAACACCCCACCTCAGTGTAGTGGTTTGATGGTGCTATACCCATCTGGAAGTTTGGGGTTTGGATGACACAGAGTCTAAATAAGCTCTGTCCCCAGGAGCCTTGAGCTTTCACAGTGCAGGGCTAATTTAGCCCCAGCCTATAATTATGGCCCAGTGCTTGTCCTCAGAGCTTTGGAAAGGTCCCTGATTTGCCCGGTGTGATATGTCTCCTGATCTCCTGATTGCTGGTACGAAGGGTGCTTACTGTGGATCCAAGTAAGGTGAAATCACTGACAATATCAATCTTTTCTCCATCTGTTACAATGTTTCTTATTGGTTCAGTGATGAGGATTTTTGTTTTCTTTTTTTTAATATTTTTTATTGGGAAAAACATATTGGGGGTACAAGGAGGTGAGGGTTGGGGGCAGAAGGGTGAGGATGGGCCAGGATGCAGTTGCAGAGCTGCACAGTTTGGCCGGTGGGGGGAGCAGGTGAAGGAAATGATGAGGGTGGAGTTTTGTTTTCTTAACGATGGTGAAAATTTCTAGGATAATGCAAATATGTGGGATTTTTGTCCTCTAAGGAAATTGGATAGTTTCTAAGTAAGGTAATCACTAGCATAGCAGAGTTTAGGGGGTGGATTGAGGGAGGGGGAGGGTCAATGGGAAAGATTCAATACGGATATGAAAAGATGATGTAATAACAGGCATAGTTCAATGGTAATGAACTCTATGGGATAGAATGTGTGTGAATGAGTGTATGGAATGATGCAAATGAAGGATTGTATAGAAAACAATGTATATGAATGAAACACAACATAAATGAGTTATTGCATTAACATATTTAAAAAAGAAGGTGAAGGAATGGCTTGAATGTGGAGTGTTCAGCAGAATGAAGTGGCACACTTGCAAGTGATAGATAAATAGAGCAAATTGTTGAGTGTTGATGCTTTCTATCCAAGGTTAGATGGATAACATTGCAGAGAATGAGAATTTCAGAACTAATAATTATGCTCATTGGTCAGCCCTGAGCCCACAGATGGCTTCTTTGTGCCCCGGCCTCAGTGATTCTAGGCCTCCACACCTCAGGCAGAGAACCCTCTCTAAGACCTTACTTCCCCTTCAGAATTTTTCTCTTTCTCTGCTTGAGAAAACAAATCAGCTACCACCGTGAATCATATCCTACCTTCTCATCAGGCATGTCCAGAGAGCCTGGATTCTGGTACTTATGCACTTTTATACCGCCCACAGTCCACCAGACACTCTGTGAACTAGCATTTCATGTGATTCAGGCATTCTGTAAACATTATCTTATTTACAGGCAGTGTCTGGATTATGAAAAGTTCTATTCCTAAACCTAAGTCAACTGTGTAAGTCAGGTTAAGTATGTTCATATCCTAGTGGCAAGAAGCTTTGCTGCAATCCTGAAGGCTCATGGCTCAAGGCCACCAGCTGCTCCATGGAAGAAAGATAGACAATTTCCTCCCATGTGATTAATTGCCTCTGAAAACCCACCAAAGGGTCAGCTATGGGCCACCTCTAATTCTATGGTACACAACAACAATAACAGTTGTTGTCAATAGTCAATAGTTCATCTCAGGACACAGTGTGCCTTTCTGCACAGAAAGTGCAAGATGCTGCACTGCAATCCCGAAGGCACATGGTTCAAATTCACTAGATGCTACTGGAGAAGGTGGGGCAATCTCCTTCTGTGCCAGTTGGATTCAATTCAACAGCACACAACAACAACAAAAAAAGAAAAATTAAAAACAAAACACTTCTGGATGAGCTAAAACATCTTTAACATCACAGCACAGTGATAATAGTAATGATAATAGTAATGTTTTTATTAAAATCATGAAATAGCACCTGTTTCTTTTTTTAAAATTTTTTTATTTATTTATTTTTCATTTCAATGAACATCTACAGAGATTTTGGAATTCCATTCATTCATTGTTGCACCCTTCTCCCTATTTCTTATCATCACTCAGACATCCACAGGAAAAGCAGAAATGGAAATGTCTAGTCTCACTCCCAGGAGAGGAGAGCTGCTCTTTCCCCTTTCCTTCTGCTCCTCTGTCCTCCTCAGCTTCCTTTGTCTCCATCTCCTTCATATCCCCTCCTTTCTTCTTCACTTTCTTTTCCCCTTCTCTCCCTTGTTCTTCTTGTCAATTAAAACGATCCAGAGCTCTTGTTTTCTCTCCTCCATTTATGGAGCTTATATTCTGAGAAAGAAGATAGGCAATGGACAAATAAGAGGAAAACAAGATGTGAGAACTGACAGATGATACAAAGAAGATAAAAGAAGTAAATTTGGCAGAGAGTTTCTTGGAGGAAGAGGAGAGTGAGGAAGTGGTATCTGAGGTGGGGATACTTGAGTTAAGACCTGAAAGATGAGAATAAATTACTATGCCAAGACCTAGCAGAGAGAGAAAACTCCAAGGTAGGCACAGTTAAAGAGCTGAGCTGGAGTTTAGGGAAGATACCAGGTTATATATTTGTGAGTTATAAACATGGAGTATTTAAAGCTATGCAGGAAAAAGTCACTTAGAAGAAGCATATGGATCAAGATGACAAGAAATCCAGAAGCAGAGCCTTAGAGGACCTCAAGATCTAGAAGTCAAGTGGAGGAAAAAGGAAAGTTGAAAGAGACAGCAAATGAGTTGGGAACTGAGTGTGGTTCCAAGAAAAAGTGCAACTGTCAGCCACTGTCTTGTTACAGACAACCTCAAAACTTAGTGACATATGATTATATACATATATATAGTTATATATGTATATGTGTATATATGTATGTGGGTGGGTCTGCGTGGTCTGCTGGCTGTCCTGTGAGGTGCCCAACTTGAGCTAGTCAGAGCCGAGCCTCTGTTTTGACCTTTCTGCCGGAAGGGATGTCGCGGGCTTTTGGCGTCTCCGATTACCTGAGAAAATAGGGTGGGTCTGCGGGGTCTGCTGGTATCATCCAGGAAGAGTGCAAATGATCATTGCAAAGACAGAAAAGACCAAAATGGATGTCAGAAGAGACTCTGAAAATTGCACTAGAGCGCAGAGAAGCCAAAGCACAGGGAAGAATCCAAGATACTAAAGAGTTGAATAGAAGATTTCAAAAGGCAGCACAGGATGACAAAGCAAAATATTACAATGAAATGTGCAAGGAGTTGGAGTCGGAAAATCAAAAGAGCCAAACTCGCTTAGCATATCTTAAG
>NW_006399968.1:1913048-1920749 GCF_000299155.1 Elephantulus edwardii
AATTGGGATGGGAGTGTCAGAGACAGTGCGATTGGCACAGGGCAGAGCGGAGTTTAGGGCTGTTGTACATAGGGTCGCTATGAGTCGCAGGCGACTCGATGGCACATAACAACAACAACAATATATGTATGTATATGTATATATGTGTGTATGTGTGTGTGTGTGTGTGTGTGTGTGTGTGTGTGTGTGTGTATATATATAGTTAGCTTACAAATCTATGGGTCAGTGGGAGGATGGCTCCTCCATACTGGCTCAGCTAGACCAGGTTAGTTCTGCTCCACATCTCCATCCTTCTTTTGGGACCAGAGAGGCCCTTCTTCTTGTCATAATGGAGATGCAAGAGAACCAGCTCAGTAATGCATATTGGTCACCAAGCCAAAGACTGGCCAAAGCAAGTCACATGGCAGAATCTAAAGACAAGGGATAAATGTAAACCACCTTTTGGGTGAGAAGAGCTGCAAAGTCACAAGGCAAAGGATGTGCCTACAAAGGAGCCCTGGTGGTGCCATGGGTGAATACTTGGCTGCTAAATGAAAAGGAGGGTTGAAACACTGTAGACATTGATGCAATCTACTGCAGACAGAAGAAGGAATATGTTTCCAGAGATAGGGAGTGGTCAACCATGCAAAATTTCCTTGAGAGTAGGGAGAAAGTACTCTACCAGTGGGTTGGATCAGATGGAAGCCACTTAACACCATGACAGGGGCTTCTTCAGCCAAGCCCTGAAGATAAAAGATAGACTGATGTAGACGAATGAGAAAATGGGAATTGAGGCAGTGAAAATAGTGACTATGGACCACGTGCTCAAGTTCTACTCTAAGGGTATGAGAGAGGTGAGGTATGACGGAAGAGGGGAGTAGTTTTGAGGAATAATTTCTTCCTTCCTTTCCTTTTCCTTTTTGTTGATGCTTTATCCCAGACATCAGCAGTAAGGGGAGTACTGTAATTTTGCAATTATGAGTGAATGGACTTTTAGTAAGGAGTCCAAAGACCTGGTCATTGACCTGAATAACCAACAGTCAACTCTTAAAATAACTGTCACTCTCATAGTGTGGAATGTAATCAATGCCTCTGAGCTTTGGTGTTGGAGAACACCCCATGGACTGACAAAAGATCAAATAAATATATCTTGGAGAGGGTGCAATCTTGGAGGTAAGGATGGCAAAGTTTTGTCTCATACTTTGGCCATGTTGTTAGGAAGGATTAGTCTTTGCAGAAGAACATCATGCTTGGAAAGGTGTAGGATCAGCATATTAGAAGAAGACCCTAAACAAGATGAATTGATACAATGACTATAACAATGGGCTCAAATATATCAGAAATTATGAAGATGGCACAGGGTAGGGAAAGCTTCAGATCTGTTGTTCACAGGGTGTCTATAGTTGACTTGATGGCACTTAACAACAAAACCAACATGTAAACATCTACTTACCACAGAAACACACATGTGTACTCATACATATACACAGACATGCAGATAAAAAATCCTTGTTTCTGGCCCCTGAAGTCATGTCCCTTTGGGTAACATCCTCCTCAGGGACACTATGGCTCCAACACATGGAAAGTCAATTATATTAAAAATTCAGTGTACTTATAATGATTCACAATGATGAATGGGTATAACTGTGATATGCATCAAAACACTACTATTATCATTACTGTATTATGATGTTAAAGGCATTTTTGTGTATCTGGATGATTTTCTGTGTATAGAAAGGCATGCTATATACTAAGACAAACATTTGACAACCGATGCTAGATACAATCATACCTAATTGTTCTGACTTAAATACACATTTGACTTAAAGGCAGGCTTTTTTTTAAACTTTTTTTATAACCCAGAGGCTACCTGTACACTATATGGTATTTGTACCTATTTCATGGAATGTACTGGGGACGTTCGGGAGCACTGGTGGCGTCGTTCATAAGCAGCTGTGGTACTAACGCAAAGGCCGAGCCTCTCTGAGATTTGGGCCTCCAGAGTAGCGAGACAGTCAGTCTCCCATGCAATTCACAACCTTGACAGCCCAACGGAGCATCAGCTATGGGTTAATCTGTCTCAGTCACATCTGTAAGTAGGTATTGTAGATATTACGTGACACTGACTGGTCCACTCCTTATTGAAAAGTTGGCAGTCTGAATCCATTCAGGGGCTCCCCTGAACACAGGTCTACCAGGCTACTTCCTTTTCAGCACTATTTATTCTGAATGGGGTCACCATGAGTTGGAATAATCTTGAGGGGAACTAACTAGTCTATTTTATTCTCCTTAAATCCCACGGTCTCGATACTCACCATTGTGTTGGTGTTAGGTGCCGTTGGGTCGAGTATGACCCACAGCAACCCTGTGAACAACAGATCTGACCCCTCCCCTGTCCTGCACCGTCCTCCCAGCTCTGACACACTCGAGCCCATCGCTGCGACCACTGTGTCAGTCCACCCTGTGGATTGCCTCTTTTTGTCTTCCTCTGTATTGCTGAGCTTCCATCTTCCCAAGTATGATGTCCCTTTCCAAGGATTAACTTCTCTTAGCAACATGCCCTGGATATGTGAGATGA
Source organism: Elephantulus edwardii (assembly GCF_000299155.1). Lineage (NCBI taxonomy): Eukaryota > Metazoa > Chordata > Mammalia > Macroscelidea > Macroscelididae > Elephantulus > Elephantulus edwardii. Next base: position 1,915,606 of record NW_006399968.1, read on the forward strand.
AGCTATACCATGTGGCCTCCATATGCTCTGTGCTCCCTAATTACTTTCTCCCTTCACTCAGAGGTCCCAATACCCAGACCTTCATGTTCTCTTATAGAGGTTAGTTTAGAAGCTGAGGAACAGAACAAGCTGAAATACCAACTACTGTGTGTGTTTTGGGGTCCCCAAAAGAAAAACTTTTAAGGAGGAAAAAACAAAACAGTGTAACAATGTGCTAGTATTAAACTTTGTCCCTAAACCACCCTCTCTGGACCTTTTGGAACCAGACAGGATACAAACTCAAACTCATTGCCATTGAGTTGGGACCAACTTGCAGCTAAGCCTCTATTCAGCATCCGTGGCTGAAAGTCACAAGAGATGAGACATCATGGCTGGAAGTCACGTGAGTGGAGATGGCCCCTCTTTCCTCCATGGAGTCTACTGGTGGATTTGAACCACCAGAGAGACTGGGCCTTGGGCTAGCAGTGCAAACTCCCTATGGACTGGCCACCAGATCTCGTGATTCATTTCTCAACACAAGAGATGGCTAGAGACAGTCAAGGCAAATAGAGCAAAAGACAGTTGTTTGCCTGCTTCTGCCCTAAAGCTAAAGAACTCTGGTGGCACAGCAGTTAAGTGCTTGCCTGCTAACCCAAAGGTATGTGGTTTGAACTCAGTGGGTCTGTGGGGGAAAAGACCTGGCCTAGGATACCATGTGTTGTTGTTGTTGTTGTGGTGGTGGTGGTGGTGGTGGTGGGAACTGACCCACAGCAAGCCGTCCAGCAGACCTTCACACAGGAGGAGATTGCCTATCAGAGTAGGAGGTAGATTCAAACTGTGTGCCTTTGGAATGGCAGTGCAGTTCTTTACCATTAGGCCACCAAAGCTCCTGAGGTCACTTTATTAATCAATTCTACTTTGTCCTCTTGGGCCACTGTAAAAATTTGAGACAATTTAATGACACACATCAACCTCCCAAAACAATCCTCAGGTCTAGCCGTCTCTGCCTGAGGAAAGGCGACACCAGGGCCACAGAAAGTAGTGAGCAAAGATATACGTCCCTAGGTCTGGTTTTGAGTGAGAGAGTGGGGACAGAAACAGAAGCTTGAAGACCAAGGGAGCTCGAGGTTCTTACCCAACAGCCCCTCCCCTCAGGCTCACCTTTGACCTCTATAGAACCCTCCCATGTCCCCGCTTCCTACTGTTCTGCCTTTTGACCACTCAGAAGCAGACTAGTCCAGCATGCACTTCCCTGTTTGTGAATGAAGCTGTGGAGATAGCCACAGGGGTCTCGGCTGGAGACATCCTAGCTGGAATTCTGCTCATTCAAGACATTTTCTTCATCTCTCAGCCTCACTCTTGCTCCTCACCAGACTGCTTGACATCCACATCCACATCCACACACCCCATTTCCAAGCTTGGTGTTTTTGAAAAGCTCAGTCTCCTACTCACAGTGCTCCAGACAGCAGCACCCAGAATCCCTGCATCCTGCTCTGTGTGTGTGTGTGTGTGTGTGTAACTGCAGTGTGTATGTGCAGTGCTGAGGTACATGTTCATATGTGGAGGATGTGTGCACCCAAATGATTACAATGTGCACAAATGTGTGATGTGGCCTGTCTGTGTGTGTGAGGTTAGCATTACGGTGTAGGGTTTGTGTGTTTATGAGGACAGCATTGTGGTGTGGGATGTATGTGGCAGGTGCTAGGGTGTCTATGTGTAGTGTTTCTGTGTGTGACAAACGTACTCTGGGGTGTGTGTGTGTGTGTGTGTGTGTGTGTGTGTGTGTGTGTGTTTCTGAGGACAGCATTGTGGTATGGGATGTGTGTGGTAGGTGCTGGGGTATGTATGTGTAGTGTCTGTGTGTGTGACTATGTGCTCTGGGGTATGTGTGCAGTAGGGATGTGGAATGGGAGTAGAAGCCCAGCACCAGATGTTGTTTGTAGGTGCTGTCGAGCCATGTATAAATCACAGCAACTCTGTAAATAGCAGATTTGAACCCTGTCCTGTCCTGTGCCATCCTTACAATCTTTGACACTCGAGCCCATTGCTGTAGGCACTGTGTCAGTCCACTAGGTTGAGGGTCTTCCTCTCTTTCATCATCCCTTCACTTTCCCAAGCATGATGTCCCTCTCCAAGGAATAGCCTCTTCTCATACCAGATGAAGGACAGCGTTTTACACAAACAAGCCATTTGCGGCTTTAATCAGCTTTTGTGAGTCACATCGCAGAAAGAGAAAGGCAGGGAATGGAAGGAAGCTTAGTGACACAAATCACCTGGCCTCTGTGGGTATTTGTTTGTTTGTCTGCATATTGTTTAATTCCAAAGAATTTGGAAAAGAAAAGTAAAATATAGGCCTGGCATCAAGCTCAATTAGGTAATTAATAAGTTTCCTTTGATGATGACAAATGGTGAAAATGATGAGACGTTCACTCAGAGTGACCCTGGGACTTTCTTCAAGCTCCTGTAATAGTTACTAATGAACACATCTTAGCTTCCCACAAGAGACACTCCAGGAAAGGGCCCCTCAAGTCTTTGCGCCCTTTGACTGTCTTCACCACTAATTCAGGGGTTCTCTCTGACTATTTCTATGTGTCTCCAACAGGTACCACTGAGAAAGCAGAGGTCAAGCATGCTGTCCTGACCCCAACCAGACCCCAGGGTATTTCCCTCTCTTGGTGGACCTCAGGGCCCACGTGGTTCACACAGAGGCCAACATTTAGATGTGCATCTAAACACAGAATTCACTTCTTCACAGCATTATTTCTTCCCACAATAGCTATAACAAAATCCAAACACTTCACTATGGCGCAAGATGCTCTACTTAACTGTCCCTGTCTCTCTGATTGCTACTGTCCCTCTGTCTTCATACCTTTCAGTTCCCCTACCTTTTTTAGGCTCCCAAGTAGATGGTACATTTGCTCCCTTAGTTTACCACTGCCTTGAGTACTCCCAATCATCTCTGCATGGCTTACCATCTCATGAACCCCAGTCTTTGCTGGTACTGTCACCCCATAGTATCTAAAACAGCCCCCCTCAACATATGACTCCTCCTTTCAAACTCTTTGCTGTTGCATCAATTCCAACTTGTGGAGCCCATGTATGTGTGTCAGAGAACAACTAGAAGGTTTTTACTGGAGGATTTTTAAAAGTAACTCTTGAGCACTTTCTCTGGTTGAACTTGAACTTCTGGTTTTTTCAATTAGCAGCCAAGCACATTGGCCATTTGCACCATTCAGGTCCCCTTCTCTTTTAGCTTGCTTTTCCATGTTCATGCCTCTTGCAACCCCTGGAACTGAAACTACATATGTAGTTGTTTACTGGTCTCGGCAATGAAAGCTTCCTGGGAATAGGTCCTCTGTCTTGTTTAGATTTGCACTCTAGACTACAATCGTACCTGATACAGAAAGGTTAAAAATGATGGGCCATGTACAAATGAATGAATGAGTGCCACCATTAAGAATGTGCCTTTTTAATTCCCCAAGAGACCACAGAACAACTTCCAGAGCTAATCAAGGAATTCAGTGATGTTGCAGATCACAGACAAAAATCAGGTGGCTCTCTATACATCAACAAGGAGAAATCCAAAAGGGAATGAGGAAAACAGTTCCATTTACACAGAATTGGAAAGAATAAAATCCTTATAGAATCAGTAAGGGAGAGGAAGACCCTCAATGAGGTGAGTTGACACGGTGACTGCAGCACTGGACTGGTGTGGTGGAGACGGTGATGATGTGTAGGACAGGGCAAGGTTCTAATCTGTTGTTCATCGGGTTGTTACTAGTTGTAAGTGACTCAACAGCATTGAACAAAAACAAGAGTAATCAAGAAAGACAGGTACTGCTATAACAAAGGACATGTAGACCCATGGAACAGAATTGAGACCCCAAAAATAAATCCACACATTTATGGTCGACTGGTTGTTGATAAAAATGCTGTCTATTTTATGCAGAAAATCTCTTTAATGATTGGGAAAATTGAATTTCCTCATGTATAAAAATGAAACAGGTTTATTGCATCTCACCGTATACACACAAAAAAATAAAAAATGAGTTTAAAACCTAAATATGCAAACTAAAATCATAAAATTCTTAGGAAGCTAAGCAGGGACAATGATGTCAGGTCTAGCCTTCAAGAGGGGTTATATAACAAAACAATAAAACTATACACAGTGAAAGACAAAGAAATGTGATCTGAAAAGTATGAAAAACTATTGTTTGTCAAAAAACCTCACCAAAAAATGAAGAGAAGAGCTACTGACTACCAGAGTACATCTGACTCCCAGAGTACATCTCTGGAAGTCATGTGTCTGAAATTATCTAATAGCCAAAGCCTGTATAAAACTTTAACACCTTAATAACACAGAGGCAAGTTACCCCCTTGGATGATAGGTATTAGAACTGACTTGAAGACATTTCACTAAAGATGGAATTCAAATGGCTCCAAATCATATGAAAAGATGCTCAACATCATGAGACATGATGAACTCAAAACCTTTCACACACACACGCTGGCCCCCCACCCCCAAGGATGGCTACATTTAACAGGAATAAAATAACAAAAGTTGGTGAGGATGTGGGGAAATTGAAACTGTTATCCATTGTTACTGAGAATGTAAAAATGGCACCGCTTTGTGATAAACAGTGTGGCATTTTCTAAAAAAGCTGCCAATAGGTGCCGTTCAGTTGTCCACTACTCACAGCAACCCTACAAATAATGGATCTGAACCCTGCTCTATCCTGTGCCATCCTCATCATCGTTGATATCCTTGAGCTCATTATATATAATGGCGACTCATAGCCACCCTGTGTAAAACAGCCCTAAACTCTGCTCTGTCCTGTGCCAAATACAATGTCTCTGACATGCCCATCCTGATTACCCCAGTCACTGAATCAATCCACCTTATAGAGGGTCTTTGCTCCCTGTGCTGTCCCTCCACCCTACCAAGCATGATGTCCTTCTCCAAGGACCGGTCCCTCCTTACAACTTGTCCAAAGTGTCAGATGAAGCCCCAGAATCCTTGTTTCCAAGGAGCCTCCCGGTTTAACCCTTTCCAGGATGAATCTGTTTTCCTAGCAGTCCATGGTACACTCAATACTTTTCTCCAGCACCACAGCTCAAAGGCATCAATTCTCCTTCTATCCTCCCTAGTCATTGTCCAACTCTCT
>NW_006399968.1:1921442-1928027 GCF_000299155.1 Elephantulus edwardii
ATATATTCCATCTGGTTGAGGGTCTTCCTCTCTTTTGCCAACCTTTCAAGGATGTTGTATTTTTTAAAGGACTGGCCCCCCTAATAATAAGCCCAAAGTATGTGAAACAAAGTTTTACCATCCTTGTCTTTCAGGAGCACCCTAGTCGAACTTTCTCAAAGACATATCTGTTTGTTCTTTTAAGGACACCCGCTCTTGGGGAAAAGAGCAGTAAGACAAATCAAACACGACCCCAAAAACTTCCCTTTACTTGCCCATCAGGACCACCATCCACAAACGGCAAAAAGCCAGACTCCCAGAGTGGAGTCTTTCAAGGCCCTGTCAGTAGTCCCTTCCCTTCCTCCGCGGGGTTTTTAGCCAACACCTTTGAGCAGACTTTCACCCTAGGCAAAGGCTCAAGGATACCCACTCTTTAGGAAAAGAGAAGTAATACATATCAAACACAACCCCAAAAAAACATGACTCTCAAAACTTTCCTTTACTTTCCCATGAGGACCACCATAAACAAGCAGGTTTGGAAGCAGGAGTGGCATCCACTATCTAAACCACATACCCCTGGAAACTCTATGAACTTGGAGAAATGACGACAGTTTTGGATAGGCAGCAATGGGTTTGGATTTTTATAGCAGATTCTTCTTCCATTAAAAGGGGAAACAGGACCTGGTAGGAGCCCCTGCTCATTCTTATCAAGGCAGACTGACTCAAAGCTGACTCTCATTTGGGTTTTTTAAGAACATAATATGCATGGGAAGAGGTTGCCCATCTTTCTCCTGCAAAGGTGCTGGTGAATTAAAAACCACAAGAGAGGAACTGCTTTTGAGTGAGCAGCACCACTCACTGTAGGCTAGGCCGCCAGAGCCCCATAGAGTGGGGATCTCATCATAAAGTCTTTGGGCCTGAGAAGATCTTGGGCTATGAAGAGCCCCTTACCCTATTTGTTGAATATTATACCCACCTGCCTGACACAGAATGTCTGAGCAGGCTGGGACTTGTTTGTATTTCAAAGTAGATGAGAATTATTACTTGCACAGCTATTGTTCTCCTTGCCTGCCTTTGGAGAGGGCTGTCAGCACCAGGATGTGGGGAGCTAGAACAGACAGTTATTTATTATGACTGCCTCCCCATCCCTCTCCCTATCACACTCACTCAGGCTCCTCTGCACAGACCAGCCTTCGCTGTTCTGTGTCAGGGAACAGACCAGGGGCTTCAGCATAGATGAGCAGCCTCTGAGCAACCCACATCACAGCAGGGTCCCAGAGAAGCCTCCAGGGCTCTGAGAAAAGAGCCAGGCAGTGCACATAGTTGCTGGAGTGGCGGCTGAAGGCGCCTCACAGACCAGCCCACAGACTCAAACCTCAGAGCTTGTCACTTCAGATGCTCCCTCTAGCTGAAGCTGGTCTTCACATCTGTCACTCCTCTTCTGGGATCCTTCTAAACCCCCACCCCTACTCTGCTCCAGCCACCTGCACACGTTTTAACAGAGAGCACCCTGGACATATTTATTTTCCTAAATTTCCTTTTCCCCCTCAGGTGCAGAGGTTCCCGTATGTCCACAGGAAGAAGTCCAAAATCCTGAGGAACAGCTTTCAAGCCCTTCTCTAATCTAGATCAGACCCATTATCTAGCTTTCCTACTTCTCCCCTAAATGCACACAGAGAGTGCTTTTTCATAGGAAGGTGGCTTTCTAAGAGGAAGATTACGAGGGAGAGAAGCAATTACCAAAGCCTCAAGTTGAAATACTAAAAGATGTTCTGTTGTTGTTGTTGTTATGTGCCATCCAGTCACCTGTGACTCATAGTGACCCTATGTACAATAACTCTGAAGCCTGTCCTATACTGAGCCAGTCTCACTGACTCTGATGCACCTACCCCCCCATTGTTCTAGTTATCTGGGGTCTTCCTTTATTGCACTGTCAAGTCATCTGGGGTCTTCCTTTGTTGCACTGTCAATCCACCCTTCTGAGCATAATGTCCTTCTTCAAGGATTGGTCCCTCCTGGCCACATGCCCAAAGTATGTGAGATGGAGCGTCAAAATCCTAGTATCCAAGAAAAAACTAGGTTTCACCCTATCCAAGACAGACCTATTTGTTTTCTTGGGATGTTCAAGACTTTTCTCCAGCACCACAACTCAAAGGCATCAATTCTTCTTCTATCATCCTTAGTTATTGTCTAGCTCTCTGATGCATAGAAAGTAATTGCAAAGACCATGGACTGGATCAGGCACACCTTGGTCTCTATACTGACATCATTGCTTCTCAGTACTCTGGAAGGTCCCTTACAGCAGACTTGTCTAATAAAATTTGTCTTTTGATTCACTGACTGCCAGTGCCAAGAATGTTGATTGTGGAGCCAAGGTATAGGCAGAATATCAAATGATCCAGGAAGCATCAAAAGCAGATGGAAGGGGTACACAGAGTCACTGTACCAAAACAAACTGGCTAACACAGAAGAAATTCATGAAGCAACATATGCTAAAGAGGCAATGGTGATGAAGGAAGAAGTTCAAGTTGCTCTGAAAGAATTGACAAAAAATAGGGTCCCAGGAATTGATGGAATACCAATTGACATATTTCAACTAACAGATGCAGCCTTGGATGTGCTCACCAGGTTGTGCCAAGAAATCTGGAGGACAACTACCTGGAAAACCTGGAAGAGAACCATATTTAATTCCATTCCAAAAATAAGGTCATCCAACAGAGTGTGGAAATTATTGAATAGTATAACTAATATCATATATAAGCAATATCCTGCTGAAGAGTATCCAAAAATCACTGAAATAGTACATCAACAGAGAATTACCAGAAATACAAGCTGGGTTTAGCAGAGGCTGTGGCACTAGAGACTCCATTATCAATGTCAGATGGATCATGACTGAAAACAAAGAGCAGTGGAAGAATGTCTATTTGTGTTTTATTGACTATGCAAAGGCATTTGACTGTGTGGATCACAACAAATTGTAGTTAACATTGAGAATAATGGGAATCCCAGAACACCTGATGGTATTCATGCAAAACCTGTACTTGGACCATGAAGCAGTCATCAGACTAAAGCAAGGAAACATTGCATGGTTCAAAATCAAGAAAAGAGTGCATCAGGGATGCACCCTATCTACATGTCATTTCAATCTATATGCAAAACAGACCATTCTGGAGGCTGGACTTTGTGAGGAGAAATGTGACATCAGGGTTGGAATACAACTCATCAACAACCTGTGTTATACAGGTGACACAACTTTGTTTGCTGAAACAGAGGAGGACCTGAAACATTTGCTGCAGAAGGTCAAGGACTGTAGTCTTCAATATGGATTGAAGCTCAACATCAAGAAGACAAAGATTCTCACTACAGGGCCAATTGGCAGAACTATGATAGATGGAGACGAGGTTGAGATTGTTAACGACTTCATCTTACCTGGTTCCACAACCAACACGTTTGGCACCAGCAGTCAGGAATTCAAAGGATGAGTTGCATTGGGAAAGTCTGCTGTCAAGGACTTCTCCAGATTGCTGAATAGCAATGATGTCAGTATAAAGACTAAGGTGCACCTGATCCAGACCATGGTCTTTACAATTACTTGGTATATATCAGAGCTCTGCTGCACAAGAATGGCGAGATGGCTCAGGGAGTGAAGGAAACTGGTGCAAAGTGGACATGGAAAGTGGAGTGAGACAATAGAACAAAGATGTTTGAACAAAGAACAAAGGTCTTAGACATACTTGATGGAGCCTTCCCATGAGTGATGCATTATGTAGTTAGACAACAGAATGAGAAACCCAGCAAGGAGTGCTCTCGGGGAGAACTGGGTATCTGAAGAGGCTGAGAATGTGAAGACATCGTTGCAGGGCATGACTGAAGGGTGGATGTACCCTGCTCCATCTTCATCTGGGAGTTCCACTAAAACAAGCTCAGCATCATTGTTTTTGTTGTTATGTGTCATCGAGTCTTTTGTGACTCATAGTGACCCTACGTACAAGAGCTCTAAATGCTGTTCTATCCTGTGCCAACCTAGCCATCTCAAACGCACTTATTCCCACCACTCCAGTCACAGAATCGATCCATTTCATCAAAGGTCTTCCTCTCCTTCGCAACTCTGCCAAACATAATGTCCCTCTGCAAGGACCAGTCCCTCCTTACAACATGCCCAAAGTATGTCAGACGAACCTTCAGAATCATTGACTCCAAGGAGCATTCTGGCTTCACCTTCTCCAGGACAAACCTGTTTGTTCTCCTAGCAGTCCATGGTATTATAGTCAACACTCTTCTCCATCACCACAGTTCAAAGGCATCAATTCTCTTTCTATCAACCCTATTCACTGTACAACTCTCTGATGCATAGCATGTAATTGCAAAGACTATTGCCCGGATCAGTCACACCTTGAACATCAGTCTCCAGCCTGAAGTTGTTGCTCTTCAGTACTCTTGAGAAGTCCCTCACAGCCAGCTTTCCCAATGCAATTCATCTCTTGATTTCCTGGCTGCTGTTACCAAGAGCATTGATTGCGGAGCCAAGCAAATTAAAACTGTCAACTATCTCAATCTTTTCACCATCCATACTGATGCTGCCAATTGGCCCAGTGGTGAGAATCTTTGTTTTCTTGATGTTGAACTTCAATCCATATTGAAGACTGCAGTCCTTGACCTTCTACAGCAAGTGCTTCAGGTCCTCCTCAGTTTCAGCAAGCAGAGTTGTGTCATCTGCATAACACAGGTTGTTAATGACTCCTCCACCAATCCTGATGCCACATTCCTCTTTGTACAGCCCAGCATCTTGGATGATCTGTTCTGTATACAAATTGAAAAGGTATGGAGACAGAATACATCCCGGACGGACTCCCTTCTTTATTTTGAACTATGTAGTGTCTTCTTGCTCTGTTCTGACGACTGCCTCTTGGTCCAAGTATAGGTTTTGCATTAGCACAATCAAATATTCCAGGATTCCCATTCTCAGAGTCAGCCACAGCTTGTTGTGATCCACACAGTCAAAAGCCTTTGCATAGTCAATGAAGCACAGATAGACAGTCTTCTGGTATTCTTTGCTCTCTGCCAAGATCCATCTAACTTTAGCTACAATATCCCTACTACCATGACCTCTTCTAGATCCAGCCTGTACATCTGGCAGTTCTCTGTTGACATATTGTTCCAAACGTTTTTTGATAATTTTCAGCAGAAAGTTGCTTGCATGTGATATTAATGATACTGTTTGATAATTTCCACACTCTGTTGGGTCACCTTTCTTTGGAATGGGAACAAATATCGATCTTTTCCAGTCAGTGGGCTGTTCTCCAGATTTCTTGGCACAACTTAGCGAGCGCATCTAGGGCAGTGTCTGTCTGTTGAAATATGTCAATTGGTATGCCGTCAACTTCTGGAGCCTTGTTTTTATGCCAATTCCTTCAGAGCAATTTGAACTTTCTCCTTCATCACCATAGGCTCTTGCTCATACGTTATTTCATGAAATTTTTCTGTGTCAGCCAATTCCTTCTGATACAGTGACTCTGTGTATTCCTTCCATCTTCTCTTGATACTTCCTGGATTATTTAACATTCAGCATCATAGCAACATAAAATTCCACTAACTCGTGCACTTGCTGCAGAAGATCAAGGACTGCAGCCTTCAGTATGAACTGAGGCTCAATGTCAAGAAGACAAAGATTCTCACCACTGGACCAATTGGTAGCATCAGGATGGATGACGAAGAAATTGAGATCGTTCACAGCTTCAGTTTGCTCGGCTCCACGGTCAACACTCTTGGCACCAGCAGTCAGGAAATAAAAAAATGTATTGCGATGGAAAAGTCTGCTGTTAGGTACCTCTCTAAAGTACTGAAGAGCAACGGTGTCTCTCTGGAGACTAAGGTGAGCCTGATACAGGCCATGGTCTTTGCAATCACCTGTTATGCATCAGAGAGTTGGACAATGACTAGGGAGGACAGAAGGAGAATTGATGCCTTTGAGCTGCGGTGCTGGAGAAGAGTATTGAATGTACCATGGACTGCCAAGAAAACAAATAGATTCATCCTGGACTGGATTAAACCAAGCAACTCCTTGGAGGCAAGGATTCTGGGGCTTCGTCTGACATACTCTGGGCATGTTGCAAGGAGGGACAGGTCCCTGGACAGGGACATCATGCTTGGGAGGGTGGAGGGACGGTGTAAGAGGGGAAGACCCTCTATGAAATGGATTGATTCAGTGACTGGGGTAATCGGGATGGATGTGTCAGAGGCAGTGCGATTGGTACAGGACAGAGCAGGGTTTAGGGCTGTTGTCCATAGGGTCGTTGTGAGTCACAAATGACTCGACTGCACATAACAACAACAATAACGAAGTGATGCTGCTCATGAGATATGTTGGCAGAGAACTTGGGCCTCAGTCTCATGCATAGAAGGAGAGAATTCTACCACTGCCCCATCACAGCTAATTTGAACTCAACCTCACTGTTGTAGAGTCAAATCAACTTATAGTGACTCTCTCTGTCAGGTTTCCAATGTTGGAAGTCGTTTGTTGTTGTTGTCGTTGTCTTTTATGAAGCTTCTTTTAAGAAACTCTGGTATTCAAATTTTGTAAATAAACTAGTATTATATAAATATATA
>NW_006399968.1:1935400-1955254 GCF_000299155.1 Elephantulus edwardii
GTCGGAGACAGTGAGATTGGCACAGAATAGAGCAGGGTTTAAGGCTTTGTACATAAGGTTGCTATGAGTCGCAAGTGACAACAACAAGCACATAGTTCAATCCACCAGATGCTCTGCAAGACAAAGCTGGTGAGTCTCCTTCCATGTATATAACTCGTTAGAGGGTCAGCTATGAGTTAGTTCTGACTCAACAGTACACAGAAGCAACAACATATGGTCACAGCACCTAAATCGCCTCATGACTTAGACCTTTCATTTTTTAGTTACCCCCATTCTTCCTTTTTCTTTTTCATCTCTGGCCCCTTTCCTTCCCGTCTCCTTCTCTTTCTTCCTTCTGTCCATCACCTTTAATGTGCTTGCAGGTGCTGTAAGAGATACAAAGATGTTACACCTGTCTGCAGGTAGCTTAGGGAGGCTCACATCTAAAGTGGATTTGGGAAGATCTTTGCCTGTTTGTGACATTCTATTCTCAGCCAAACAATCGCTTCTGTGATTCCAGCAGCCAACAGTGAGAGCAGACCCAGAGGCCCCAGTAGCCACTGGAGTCATGAGATGTGAATGTACGCAATACAGACCAATGTGGGGACATCTGCAAGGTCCTCTGTCCCCATGTGCCACCAGGAAGGGTTATTGGGTGTCCTTCTCCTTGCAGAACTGCCAAGGGCTGAGTAGAAGAGGGCTCAGGCATTCAAGAGTTCATAGCTGAAGGCCACAAACTGTGACCATATGCTCTGCTTCTCGTCCAGAGGGACCCCCAGAGGGAAGTGTCAGAGAAGTTGGGAAGTAGAAACAGAGCACACCATTGTTTGCAGCAGGTGCAAGTATATACTGAGGTGGTCATTTTCAGATGCCCATGAATTAGCTTCCACTCATGGCGTTCCCCATGAACAACGGAACCCAGGATGTCTGGTCTTGTGCCATCCTATTGTTCTGGATCAAACAATAGTAATTCTTAGGAATTGCATTGGTTGATTTTCAGAAATTGAACATCATGTGTTTCTTCCTGGTCTTAGTTTGACGGCTGCACTAAAGTCTGTTCAGCACCAAAGCAACCTGGGACAGGAGCATGTCTTTAAGACTGTGGACTACTGTTAGATTTCATGCAGTTGACTACAATTCATAGCGACCCTATGAAAAACAGATCTGAGTTCTGCTCTATCCTGTGCCATCCTCATCATCTCTGACACACTTGAGCACATTGCTACTGTCACTGTATCAATCCATCTGAGGGTCTTTTTCTCTTTTGATTATACCCGCCTCCCCCACCTTTCCAAGCACGAAGTCCTTATCCAAAGACTTGCCCTTCCTAACAACATACTCAAAGTATGTGAGGTGAAGATTCACCATCCTTGCATCTAAGGAGCACACCGGCTGCTCCTTCTCCAAGACATACTTGTTCTTTTTGGTAGCCAATGGAATATTCAGTATTCTTCTTGAACACCACGTAATCACTAATTCCAAAAAAACGATAGTCCTGTTCTTGTTTTGGACTAATTTCCAGAAGGTACAATGATATATTTCAGCAAAATGTGTTGTACATTTTATTTAAGTTACTTTCTCCAAAACTTTAACCCTAGATTTGAGTAAAAATGGACTATTCCTGTTATTGCCACTGGTTCAATTGAAACCAAGCATGTCAGCAATCTTTGGGACTATTCCAAGTGCGTTCAGCATTCCTTGAACTCACCAACTAAGAAATCTTCTGTGGAAGATACATAAGCCTTTCTTCTTCCTATCTCAGACCTAATTAACATAAAAAGAAAGTTTCTCAGACTCATTACATTTTATTATTCACTCTTTATAGAGTAAAACATTTGGTTCATTTTAGAGGAAATGAAACTGTTTAGTAACAGTTTACTGTAAACTGTTCACATCCAATTAATGTTCAGGAGGATAATAATAGGGACTCTGAAAATCATGGAATTTGTCTTCAGAATTTGCTGGGCATGAACTATTATTCAAATTTCTGAGTTAATATAAATTTTAACTGTGAACAATGCTTTTATGAAGACAAGCTCTAGTTAACAAAATTATTTCCATTCCTTTCTCAGTGGTTCAGAAGCCCTCCTGCTTTTTTCTGTGTTTGTTTTTTTAAAGAAAATGCTTTATAATTAAAGAACTTTAGCCATCTCTGCCTGGTTGAAAGGAAAAGAAAATTGGCATTGTCATTCATTCATATATTCATCCCTTAGTTATTTCTTATTTTTTAAAAAGAAGAATAAGAACAATACCTTCTATTTAAAGCTTTTGGGGAGGGTTTGAATGCAATACTGTGTGCAAAGTTCCCAGTGGAATGTCTACCAAGCACTCTGAGAACCTTTGTTTCCATTTCTCACATCCCTGCTCTGTCTCATCCCTCCTCAATAAATATTCAATTAACAAGTCCCTAGAGGACTTGGCAAAGTGGGAGGTCAGTGGATAAGAGAAGGACTTTCAGTGAGATGGATTGACACAGTGACTGAAGCAATAGTCTTGAACATGGCAGAGATTGTGTGGATGGTGTAGCACTGGATTGTTGCTATGTACCATCAAGTCAGAACTGACTCACAGCTCACCTTCCAATGGGCTTTCAGAGGCTATAGATCCAATGTGAGGAGACTGCCCATCTTTCTTCTAAAGAGCAGCTGGTGGATTCTAACTGCATGCCTTTGGATTGGCAGCACAATTCCTTATCACTAAATCTTACAGCTTGCTCGGCTCCACAATCAACATTATTTACATCAGCAGTCAAGAAATCAAAAGGTGACTTGCATTGGGGAAATCTACTGTTAGGGACCTCTCCAGAGTACTGAAAAGCAATGATGTCAGTTTAGAGACTAAAGTTCACCTAACACAGGCCATGGTCTTCACAATTACTTGTTATACTTAAGAGAGTAGGACAATGACTAAGGATGACAGGAGAAGAATCAATGTCTTCGAATTACGGTGCTGGAGAAGAGTCTTGAATATACCATGAACTGTCAAGAAAACAAATAGTTCTATCTTGGAGAAGGTAAAAGCAAGTTTCTCCTTGAAGGCTAGGATTTTGAAGCTTTGTCTCGCATATTTTGGGCATGTGGCCAGGAGAGGCATGTCCTTGGAGAAGGACATAATGCTTGGAAGGGAGGAAGGACAGCCCAGGAGAGGAAGACCCTGGATGACATGGATTGATACAGTGACTGTGGCAATGGGGGTAGGTGTGTTGGAATTAGTGAGACTGGCTCAAGACAGGGCAGGCTTCAGAGCCACTGCACATAGGGTCACTATGGGTCGCAGGTGACTTGACAGCACACAACAACAACAAACAACAAGCCACCAGAACTCCCTTAGCACTGGATGATTCATTTTGTTGCTCACGAGGTTCTCTCTATGAGTGGGAAGCGTTTATGGAGTCTATTAGGTAAATTAGGTTAGATAATTCAAGCAGGCAACAGGATACAATTTCTCAGTCAGGATGGCTTCTGAAGTGTGCTCACAGGTTCCCCAGCCTTCAATCTCATAACTCTAGGCCAGTGTCACACAGCTTTCTGACTCTTGCCAGCTAAGGCCTCTCCCCCTCCCCTGGTGGTTCACCAAGCTTGGGAGAAGGCTCATGGCTCTGAGTCCATGGGACAGCCATACCAAGGCCAGCTGTGTCTCATCTCATCTCCCATTTGTGGCTGCTGCTCCTGTAGGCTCTGATCCAAGTGCTGCAGGAATCTTTGGGCTCAAAAGATGTGTCCTGTATTCTCTTCTCCTTCTTCTTTGCTGGTGATGAGATTTCTAAATTTCTGCCACTGAACTTGCTCAGTAAATCACGTGGAATGGCAAAACTGGCCAATTCCATTTTGAATAGATTAGCACACTCTTTTTCGATTTCCCCACCAAGCCAGATGATAAAGTCAAGGGCAATGGCCTATGACAGCCATTTGAACAATACATTTGCTGTATATTGCCATCACTGTGAGTTCAAGCCCCCAACCTTTGGATTAACAGCCAAGCACATTTTTACCACCCAGGACCATAATATTCACAAGATTTATACCATTTAAAAAAAACAAGCAAAAGATAAAAAAGTGTGAAAAATGTTACAATGTAAATATTGAGGGAGGCCCTCAAACTCATTCATTCACTCTCTTCCTCATTTTGCATTAATTCCCTTGCTTATTTTTCTGCTTTTCCAAAATGATCCTAGAGTCATGGTGGGGCTTCTCTGGGGGAGTAGATGAGGTCACTTTGTCCCACCCCATGCAAAGGCACCAACTTCCTGGGAGAGTCTGCACAGAGGGTGCATGACCTTACCTTTTGGGGCCTCATCATTGTTCAGGGTGGCCAGGTTGCCTGAAAGGTGCTTGACTGTGTCCTGTGATCTGGAAAGGAAGAGTTCTCCACTTGCTGCTCTCTAGTCTTCAGGTGGTGGTGGACAGAAGGGAACTGCACTGGGTCCCCAGGAAGACAGGGCAGGGTGGTGGGAAATGGGGGAGACCTAGGAGCATCAGGCAGGTGACAGGCCTCCTTGAGAGACGAGGGAATCCTCCACCTGGGGTAGCAGCTGACTAGCCCTGTCTTAAGGGGCCTGTGTCAAAGGCAACTCTTATCAAAAGCCAGGGAGGACAGGAAAGCAATGAGGGAGAGGTACTGGACTTTTCATTAATATGACCATACTATCCTCTTTGGTTCCTCTCTCTAGGTTTCAATTTTAAAATTAAAGTTCTCCTACAGGTATGAAGGGAGCTCTAACGGCTTAGTGATAAGGAACTGAGCTGCCAACCCAAAGGCACGCGGTTCAAACCCACCCATTGCTCCATGGAAGAAAGATAAGCGATTTTTGAGATTTACAGCCTCTGAAAACCGGCTCTGGAGGGTCAGTTCTGAGTTGGTGCTGATTCAGCGGCACCTTACAACAACAACAACAATAATCCCAAAGGGAGTTCTGGTAGTGTAATCTCTAGGAAGTTGACGTGTTAACCCAAAAGCTGAACCTTTCTGATGGTTTGAATCCACCACCAGCTCCTTAAGAGAAAAATGGGCAGTCTCCTCCTGCACAATGTACAGCCTTGGAAACCCACTGGAGGGTCAGCCTTGGAGACCCACTGGAGGGTCAGCCTTGCAGACCCACTGTTGGTTCTGGCTCAACCACAGTGAGCTGAGTTGAGTGGGTGTGAGGGGTTCTGATGGTGTAGTCTGTAGAGTGCTATGCTGTAGTGGACTTGGCCCATGGTGTCTTTTAGGTGGTGCTTAACCAAGGGTGAGCTTATCACCCAACGGCCATTATGGCAACATTTGCTTGTCATGACTACATTTGGTTGCTATGAGCCTTTAATGGTGTTGCAGTTAAACATCTTACAGTGCACAGCTAACCAAAAGGTGAGTAATTTGAATCCATCAGCTGCTCCATGGGAGAAAGAAGGACAGTCTTCTCTTGTAAAAACTTGTTATTATTGTTGTTGTAGTAGTGTATCTTCAAGTTGGAACCGACTCATAGCTGAGCCTCCCGAGGGTTTTCAGAGGCAGCAATGGCATGGGAGGAGATTACCCATTTTTCTTCCACAGAGTAGCTGGTGAATTTGAATAGCAAGCCTTTGGGTTCCTGTGCAAATCCTTACAACTAAGACAGATCCTTACATCTAAAACGCCAGAGCTTAAATATATATATTATACACACACACACACACACACACCGGTGTGTGTGTGTGTGTGTGTGTATAATATATATATTTAAGCTCTGGCGTTTTAGATGTAAGGATCTGTCTTAGTTGTAAGGATTTGCACAGGAACCCAAAGGCTTGCTATTCAAATTCACCAGCTACTCTGTGGAAGAAAAATGGGTAATCTCCTCCCATGCCATTGCTGCCTCTGAAAACCCTCGGGAGGCTCAGCTATGAGTCGGTTCCAACTTGAAGATACACTACTACAACAACAATAATAACAAGTTTTTACAAGAGAAGACTGTCCTTCTTTCTCCCATGGAGCAGCTGATGGATTCAAATTACTCACCTTTTGGTTAGCTGTGCACTGTAAGATGTTTAACTGCAACACCATTAAAGGCTCATAGCAACCAAATGTAGTCATGACAAGCAAATGTTGCCATAATGGCCGTTGGGTGATAAGCTCACCCTTGGTTAAGCACCACCTAAAAGACACCATGGGCCAAGTCCACTACAGCATAGCACTCTACAGACTACACCATCAGAACCCCTCACACCCACTCAACTCAGCTCACTGTGGTTGAGCCAGAACCAACAGTGGGTCTGCAAGGCTGACCCTCCAGTGGGTCTCCAAGGCTGACCCTCCAGTGGGTTTCCAAGGCTGTACATTGTGCAGGAGGAGACTGCCCATTTTTCTCTTAAGGAGCTGGTGGTGGATTCAAACCATCAGAAAGGTTCAGCTTTTGGGTTAACACGTCAACTTCCTAGAGATTACACTACCAGAACTCCCTTTGGGATTATTGTTGTTGTTGTTGTAAGGTGCCGCTGAATCAGCACCAACTCAGAACTGACCCTCCAGAGCCGGTTTTCAGAGGCTGTAAATCTCAAAAATCGCTTATCTTTCTTCCATGGAGCAATGGGTGGGTTTGAACCGCGTGCCTTTGGGTTGGCAGCTCAGTTCCTTATCACTAAGCCGTTAGAGCTCCCTTCATACCTGTAGGAGAACTTTAATTTTAAAATTGAAACCTAGAGAGAGGAACCAAAGAGGATAGTATGGTCATATTAATGAAAAGTCCAGTACCTCTCCCTCATTGCTTTCCTGTCCTCCCTGGCTTTTGATAAGAGTTGCCTTTGACACAGGCCCCTTAAGACAGGGCTAGTCAGCTGCTACCCCAGGTGGAGGATTCCCTCGTCTCTCAAGGAGGCCTGTCACCTGCCTGATGCTCCTAGGTCTCCCCCATTTCCCACCACCCTGCCCTGTCTTCCTGGGGACCCAGTGCAGTTCCCTTCTGTCCACCACCACCTGAAGACTAGAGAGCAGCAAGTGGAGAACTCTTCCTTTCCAGATCACAGGACACAGTCAAGCACCTTTCAGGCAACCTGGCCACCCTGAACAATGATGAGGCCCCAAAAGGTAAGGTCATGCACCCTCTGTGCAGACTCTCCCAGGAAGTTGGTGCCTTTGCATGGGGTGGGACAAAGTGACCTCATCTACTCCCCCAGAGAAGCCCCACCATGACTCTAGGATCATTTTGGAAAAGCAGAAAAATAAGCAAGGGAATTAATGCAAAATGAGGAAGAGAGTGAATGAATGAGTTTGAGGGCCTCCCTCAATATTTACATTGTAACATTTTTCACACTTTTTTATCTTTTGCTTGTTTTTTTTAAATGGTATAAATCTTGTGAATATTATGGTCCTGGGTGGTAAAAATGTGCTTGGCTGTTAATCCAAAGGTTGGGGGCTTGAACTCACAGTGATGGCAATATACAGCAAATGTATTGTTCAAATGGCTGTCATAGGCCATTGCCCTTGACTTTATCATCTGGCTTGGTGGGGAAATCGAAAAAGAGTGTGCTAATCTATTCAAAATGGAATTGGCCAGTTTTGCCATTCCACGTGATTTACTGAGCAAGTTCAGTGGCAGAAATTTAGAAATCTCATCACCAGCAAAGAAGAAGGAGAAGAGAATACAGGACACATCTTTTGAGCCCAAAGATTCCTGCAGCACTTGGATCAGAGCCTACAGGAGCAGCAGCCACAAATGGGAGATGAGATGAGACACAGCTGGCCTTGGTATGGCTGTCCCATGGACTCAGAGCCATGAGCCTTCTCCCAAGCTTGGTGAACCACCAGGGGAGGGGGAGAGGCCTTAGCTGGCAAGAGTCAGAAAGCTGTGTGACACTGGCCTAGAGTTATGAGATTGAAGGCTGGGGAACCTGTGAGCACACTTCAGAAGCCATCCTGACTGAGAAATTGTATCCTGTTGCCTGCTTGAATTATCTAACCTAATTTACCTAATAGACTCCATAAACGCTTCCCACTCATAGAGAGAACCTCGTGAGCAACAAAATGAATCATCCAGTGCTAAGGGAGTTCTGGTGGCTTGTTGTTTGTTGTTGTTGTGTGCTGTCAAGTCACCTGCGACCCATAGTGACCCTATGTGCAGTGGCTCTGAAGCCTGCCCTGTCTTGAGCCAGTCTCACTAATTCCAACACACCTACCCCCATTGCCACAGTCACTGTATCAATCCATGTCATCCAGGGTCTTCCTCTCCTGGGCTGTCCTTCCTCCCTTCCAAGCATTATGTCCTTCTCCAAGGACATGCCTCTCCTGGCCACATGCCCAAAATATGCGAGACAAAGCTTCAAAATCCTAGCCTTCAAGGAGAAACTTGCTTTTACCTTCTCCAAGATAGAACTATTTGTTTTCTTGACAGTTCATGGTATATTCAAGACTCTTCTCCAGCACCGTAATTCGAAGACATTGATTCTTCTCCTGTCATCCTTAGTCATTGTCCTACTCTCTTAAGTATAACAAGTAATTGTGAAGACCATGGCCTGTGTTAGGTGAACTTTAGTCTCTAAACTGACATCATTGCTTTTCAGTACTCTGGAGAGGTCCCTAACAGTAGATTTCCCCAATGCAAGTCACCTTTTGATTTCTTGACTGCTGATGTAAATAATGTTGATTGTGGAGCCGAGCAAGCTGTAAGATTTAGTGATAAGGAATTGTGCTGCCAATCCAAAGGCATGCAGTTAGAATCCACCAGCTGCTCTTTAGAAGAAAGATGGGCAGTCTCCTCACATTGGATCTATAGCCTCTGAAAGCCCATTGGAAGGTGAGCTGTGAGTCAGTTCTGACTTGATGGTACATAGCAACAATCCAGTGCTACACCATCCACACAATCTCTGCCATGTTCAAGACTATTGCTTCAGTCACTGTGTCAATCCATCTCACTGAAAGTCCTTCTCTTATCCACTGACCTCCCACTTTGCCAAGTCCTCTAGGGACTTGTTAATTGAATATTTATTGAGGAGGGATGAGACAGAGCAGGGATGTGAGAAATGGAAACAAAGGTTCTCAGAGTGCTTGGTAGACATTCCACTGGGAACTTTGCACACAGTATTGCATTCAAACCCTCCCCAAAAGCTTTAAATAGAAGGTATTGTTCTTATTCTTCTTTTTAAAAAATAAGAAATAACTAAGGGATGAATATATGAATGAATGACAATGCCAATTTTCTTTTCCTTTCAACCAGGCAGAGATGGCTAAAGTTCTTTAATTATAAAGCATTTTCTTTAAAAAAACAAACACAGAAAAAAGCAGGAGGGCTTCTGAACCACTGAGAAAGGAATGGAAATAATTTTGTTAACTAGAGCTTGTCTTCATAAAAGCATTGTTCACAGTTAAAATTTATATTAACTCAGAAATTTGAATAATAGTTCATGCCCAGCAAATTCTGAAGACAAATTCCATGATTTTCAGAGTCCCTATTATTATCCTCCTGAACATTAATTGGATGTGAACAGTTTACAGTAAACTGTTACTAAACAGTTTCATTTCCTCTAAAATGAACCAAATGTTTTACTCTATAAAGAGTGAATAATAAAATGTAATGAGTCTGAGAAACTTTCTTTTTATGTTAATTAGGTCTGAGATAGGAAGAAGAAAGGCTTATGTATCTTCCACAGAAGATTTCTTAGTTGGTGAGTTCAAGGAATGCTGAACGCACTTGGAATAGTCCCAAAGATTGCTGACATGCTTGGTTTCAATTGAACCAGTGGCAATAACAGGAATAGTCCATTTTTACTCAAATCTAGGGTTAAAGTTTTGGAGAAAGTAACTTAAATAAAATGTACAACACATTTTGCTGAAATATATCATTGTACCTTCTGGAAATTAGTCCAAAACAAGAACAGGACTATCGTTTTTTTGGAATTAGTGATTACGTGGTGTTCAAGAAGAATACTGAATATTCCATTGGCTACCAAAAAGAACAAGTATGTCTTGGAGAAGGAGCAGCCGGTGTGCTCCTTAGATGCAAGGATGGTGAATCTTCACCTCACATACTTTGAGTATGTTGTTAGGAAGGGCAAGTCTTTGGATAAGGACTTCGTGCTTGGAAAGGTGGGGGAGGCGGGTATAATCAAAAGAGAAAAAGACCCTCAGATGGATTGATACAGTGACAGTAGCAATGTGCTCAAGTGTGTCAGAGATGATGAGGATGGCACAGGATAGAGCAGAACTCAGATCTGTTTTTCATAGGGTCGCTATGAATTGTAGTCAACTGCATGAAATCTAACAGTAGTCCACAGTCTTAAAGACATGCTCCTGTCCCAGGTTGCTTTGGTGCTGAACAGACTTTAGTGCAGCCGTCAAACTAAGACCAGGAAGAAACACATGATGTTCAATTTCTGAAAATCAACCAATGCAATTCCTAAGAATTACTATTGTTTGATCCAGAACAATAGGATGGCACAAGACCAGACATCCTGGGTTCCGTTGTTCATGGGGAACGCCATGAGTGGAAGCTAATTCATGGGCATCTGAAAATGACCACCTCAGTATATACTTGCACCTGCTGCAAACAATGGTGTGCTCTGTTTCTACTTCCCAACTTCTCTGACACTTCCCTCTGGGGGTCCCTCTGGACGAGAAGCAGAGCATATGGTCACAGTTTGTGGCCTTCAGCTATGAACTCTTGAATGCCTGAGCCCTCTTCTACTCAGCCCTTGGCAGTTCTGCAAGGAGAAGGACACCCAATAACCCTTCCTGGTGGCACATGGGGACAGAGGACCTTGCAGATGTCCCCACATTGGTCTGTATTGCGTACATTCACATCTCATGACTCCAGTGGCTACTGGGGCCTCTGGGTCTGCTCTCACTGTTGGCTGCTGGAATCACAGAAGCGATTGTTTGGCTGAGAATAGAATGTCACAAACAGGCAAAGATCTTCCCAAATCCACTTTAGATGTGAGCCTCCCTAAGCTACCTGCAGACAGGTGTAACATCTTTGTATCTCTTACAGCACCTGCAAGCACATTAAAGGTGATGGACAGAAGGAAGAAAGAGAAGGAGACGGGAAGGAAAGGGGCCAGAGATGAAAAAGAAAAAGGAAGAATGGGGGTAACTAAAAAATGAAAGGTCTAAGTCATGAGGCGATTTAGGTGCTGTGACCATATGTTGTTGCTTCTGTGTACTGTTGAGTCAGAACTAACTCATAGCTGACCCTCTAACGAGTTATATACATGGAAGGAGACTCACCAGCTTTGTCTTGCAGAGCATCTGGTGGATTGAACTATGTGCTTGTTGTTGTCACTTGCGACTCATAGCAACCTTATGTACAAAGCCTTAAACCCTGCTCTATTCTGTGCCAATCTCACTGTCTCCGACACACCTACCCTCATTACCCAAGTCACTGAATCAATCTAACTCATCAAGGGTTTTCCTCTCCTGCACTGTCCCTCCACCCTCCCAAGCATGACGCCCGTCCCTATCCAACGACTGCCTCTGTAACAGCCTCATGGCAAAACAAATGCTTGAAAGCTAATCTTGATTTTCAGCTTTTTATCATAAAATCTAAAATCCTCTTTGGATTTCTTTAAGTTATGTAAAACACGTGCTAATTAGGTCTTTTATGAATGACATGATGTGAAAAGAATTCTCAAAAAGCAGAAACTACTTGTATGTGCAAATTCCTGGTAGTTTTTCAAAACCTTTATTGTATTTTATCCTTAACATTTTTCTGAAGTATGACGGGGCAGTGTTGGTGCCATTTTGCCGATGAGTAAACTAAGGCACTGAATGCTTAATGCCTCACTCAAGTATTTCACTTCTACATCCCAGGATGATAGGCCAAGTGTTGTCACTGTGTTGTATTTTTGTCTACCAGTGTTTTTGGCCTTAGTCTCCCTCTGTGAATGGTCCCATGCTCCAACTATCGAGCCAGAGACTGGCTGTCATCTTGAACCCTACCCTGAATTGCATCCTACTCGCACCCATTCCAAGCATGATACCCCTTTCCAATGAATGGCCTCTCTGAGCAACATGTTAAAGAGATGACACTTTGTCATCCCAATCTCCATGGAGCACTCTGGCCACACCTCTTCCAGGATGTAACCAGCTCATTCTTTTGGCAGAGTAGGATATTCAGTATTCTTCTCCCAACACCACAGCTCAAAGGCAGCAATTCTTCTGATATCCTATTTGGAAAGGTGGAGATTCAGCAAAAGAGGAGAAGACCCACAATGAGATAGACTGACACAGTGAGTAGCAATGGGCTCGAGGGTGTCACAGACACACAGTCCTGACAGCCTTCCCGCTAATGAGTTGATTTAGCCTCATACGGTTTTCCCAGCTGTAATCTTTATAGAAACAGTTCACCAGGACTTTCTTCCATGGCATCTCCCTCTCATTGTCATTGATTGGAACCAACTCATAGCTGATCTTTCAGTGGGTTTTCAGAGGTTATACATCACAAGGGAGGAGATTACCTATCTTTCTCCTGTAGAGAAGCTGATAGATTCGAACTGCTTGCCTGTAGATTGGTAGCATAACTCCTTGCCACTAAGCCACCAGAGCCCTCTTATGGCACCACTATTGTTGTTGTTATGTGCCATTGTGTCAATTGTGACTCACGGCGACCCTATGATCTCAACTCAGTCCTACCCTGCATAATTCTCACAATCTCTGACCTTTTAAGCCTGTTGTAACAGTCATTGTGTCAATTCATCTGGTTGATGGTCTTTGCTTCCTTCACTGACCCTCCACCTTTCCAAGAATGATGTCCTTTTCCAAGGATTGACCTCTCCTAGAAACAAACACTCCTGAAGTATATGAGACAGAGTGTCACCATCCTTGCCTCCAAGGAGCATCTTGGTTTTATTTTCTCTGGGACAGACCTCTTGGCAGTCTGGATATTGGATATTCACTTCTCTAATGTCACAACTCAAATGTATTGATTCTTTTCCTGTTATCTATTATCATTGTCTGTATAGAGGTAACTCCTGGTCGCTGTGAAGCTGAACACTGTGACACTGATGTATCAAATGTGATAATGGTTACCCATGGTGGCATCCACTTCCAAAATAGCTTACCTCTGGAAACTATGAACTTGGAGAAACGATGAAAGTTAAACAAGAGTTCAGGTCCTTCATTCATAGGGTTATTATGAGTCGTCTTTTACTCAATGGCACTTAACAACAACAAACCACAGTTTAAGGTTCCAGTTCTTGGGAAATGGCATCATGCTGAGAGAAGTGGAAGGTCAGGGAAGAAAAGAAGATCCTCAACACAATGAATTTTTACTGTGACTATAGCAATGGGCTGGAGCGTGTCTCAGGTTGTGGGGATGGCGTAGGACAGGGCAAGTGTTAGATCTGTTGTTCATAGAATTGCTGTGAGTCATATTGAGAGCTCTTTTGGCCTAGTTGATACAAAGTTATGCTACCAAGCCAAAGGTAGGTGATTTTGATCTGCAGCCCTCAGGCCTGGTTTTAATTGTTTTGGGTCAAACATTTTTCTAAGTGGTATAACACTGGTCATTTCAATTTGCTGTACAGAGGTAACTCGTGGTTGCTGTGATGCTAAACACAGTGACACCGATGTGTCAAATGTGATAATGGTTACCATGGTGGACAGTGTTTGGTGAAGCTCCCAGATTAAAACAAGCTTGGAAGCAGGAGTGGCATCCACTTCAAAAATAGCTCACCTCCAGAAACTCTATGAACTTAGAGAAATGATGAAAGTTATACAAGTGTTCAGGTATTTTATTCATAGTGTTGCTATGAGTTGTCTATGACTCTATAGCACTTAACAATAATAGTGATTGTCTAACTTGTAGATACAAAGTAGATAATTAAAAAGACCATGACTTGGATCAGACACACCTTAGTTATTAAACTGACATTGTTGCTCTTTAGTACTCTGGAGAGGTCCCTGACACCATTATTATGATGTTGTTATATACCATCAAGTCAGAACCGAATCACAGCAGACCCTCGAGCATGATTTCAGAGACAGTAAATTTCACGGGAGGAGATTGCCATCTCTCACAGAGAAGCTGGTGGATTTTTCAGGCTGACAGTGCAACTGCTCGCCACTAAACCCCTACAGTTCTCTTATGGCATAACTTGTCGTTATTATGTATCATTGAGACGGAAGCACCCAGAGCTGATGTCCAGTGGATTTTGAGAGCAATAAATCACAAAGGAGGAGATTTCCCATTTTTCTCCTGTGGAGTACCTGGTGGATTCAGAGTACCTTTGCACTGGCAGCCACTGGAGCATCACTAGGTGGACACAAAGCATTAAGCCTTTTCTATGATTTGTCACCATTAACTGTTTTATCACCAAGGAGCCATGGAGTAAAAGCCTCAGGGACCCCAACAAGCAGCAAGCCTGTGTCCCTCCCACAGGGCTGCCAGGGAAGGCAGAAGACATGGAGTAAGGTCTGAAAGGGCAGGGACCTTCCACACCTCGCACTTAGCCAAGTAAACTGACTGATAAGCAATGAGGTGGATGCGCCAGGAAAGAGGGAATGAGACCTTGTTCCCTGGTCTTCCACAAAGACCACAAAGTCAAGTGCTGCCTGGTGTAAATACTGAAGCAGGCAGGGCTCTGTATACGTGCATTCCCAAGACCAGCACTGGGTATACAAACAGGGGAGAGTTTCTGCCCACATTAGGATCCCAGCTGGGAAGATGGCAGCCATGCAGATGACCTACATTTTGGAAATTTTTTGGCTGTTATTAGTTGCCATTGAGTTGGCCCCAATCCAATAGGATCAAACATTGTCCAGTCCTGCACTGACTTTAGGGTCATGGCTAAAGAAGGCCTCATCTGGTATCTGAGGCATAATGCAAAATGAGAGGAGACTACACATCTCTCTCCCTCAGAGTCACTGGTGGACTTGAATCTGTGGAGATGCACAGCTTTGGGATTAGCAGCACAACTTGCCATGAACTATGATTCCAGAGTTCTGACAACCTCCGACATAGTCAATCGTGTTGGTTAACACCACCTTTGAAATGCATCAATTTTTCTTCAGTCCTCCTTTCTCATTGCTCAGCTTTCACAGCAAATGAGATGGCTGAAGGATTATAGCCAAGGCTAAACGTGCTTTTGGGTGTTGTTGTTGTTTGTTGTTTATGTCATGGAGTCAAGTGCAGCTTATAGTGACTATATATCTGAACAATAGACCTGAACCCTGCTATATTCTGTGACGTCCTCTTGATACCTGAGCCCATTGCCGCAGTCACTGTGTCAATCCATCTCATTGACGATTTGGTCTCTTTCGCCACCTTTCCAACCGTGAAGTCTTTTTCCAAGGACTGGCCCCTCCTAACAACATGCCCAAAGCATATTAAGATCAAGTTTTGCCATCCTTGACTCTATGGTGCATGCTAGCTGCATTTTCTGGTAGGGAAACTCCATTTAAGATGACAAGTGGTTTAAGTATCTGGGAAAGCTTCTTGGAAAGATCACTGAGTGTTGAAGGAGTTAGGACCTTTGAAATGGGCATGTTAGCAGGAAATTTGGGCAGGTTCTGCTGCTGGTCTTGTCAAAGAAAGACTCCTTCCCCTAAGACCTTGACAATGTACTGCCTGTCTAGTTGAGAATTCACAAGTAAGTAATTATCAAGACATGATGGAGCTTTTTGGACTAAAGTACATTACTTATAATCAAGAGTCCTTGGTGCCCACATAGAGCAGAGTTGCTGCAGCAGAGGGTTGAGAAGGACAAAAGATGACTGTGAACATTGGTGGCCAGGCTCCACTTCTGTGCATGCTGTCTTCAGAGAGGACAGGAAGAATGCATACAGGTAAACAGACACCTACACAGCACAGCAGCACAGCTCCCCAGCATCCCTGTAGAAGAAGCCTTGGCTGTTTACACGGTAACTCAAAAGCTCCCACATTCAAGGTCATACTTGGGCCACTCCATCCAAGAGGTAGCTAGAGCCCCTTCTGGGATCAAGAATGTGTCTGCTCAGCTTTATATCCCTGACCCTGTTCAGCCCCTCACTCATTTCTCACTGGGAAGAAGAGGGCTTCTTTTTGGAAGTAAAGCACTTGGTTGTTGACAAAAAGGTTGAAAATTCGAATTCACCCAAAGGTGCATCAGAGGAAAGGCCTGGTGATCCAATGCAAACACTCAGCTATTGAATTCTTACAAGCACAGCTCTGCTCTGAGATATGTGGTGCAGCCATGAGTCAAAGTTAGCTTCTGAAGTTGTTATGTGTCTCCTCATACACTGAGTGGTTTAAAAAACCAGAAGTTATTATCATGCAGCTTTGTTGTTAGGGGAAGTGAAGTCGATACTGATTCCAAGCATCCTGTGAACAAGACACAGTTCTGCCCAGTCCCGTCCTTATGGTCTCTGCTGTGTGTGGTCTGCAGTTGTAACCACTGTGACAACCTGGAGGCTGAGCCAATAACTGACAAGTGGAATCCACCTTATGGAGGGTCATCCTCCTTTTGGACGACTCTCAACTTTCCCAAGCCAGATGTCCCCGTCCAGAGACTGGTTCATCGTATGCCCTTAGTTTGTGAGACAAAATCTCACCATCCTCATCTCTCAGGTGCTGCCTGAATGGCTTCCTTCAAGAAAGATTTGCTTGGGGTTTTTGCCAGTCAGTAGTATATTCAATGTCCTTCAGTCTTCCTGATTCACTGTTCAACCTTTACAGGTCTAGGAAGCAAGTCTTCTGACTACAGACTCTCCAACTGACTTCTCAGTTCGGTTATGAAGTTATCATATTAATCTCTATCCCTCTGTCTCCTGCAACCATTTATCAGATGGCCTTGAACTTGAGAGGGCAAGAGAGGGGTATCGCCTCCTTATTCCTGCCTCATGTCTTCTGAGTTTGTACAGATCTGGGTCATGATGAGCAGCATTCAAGAATTACAGGGGTAAAGAATGTGAGCCTTTTTCAGAACCCTCTGTCATCTGCCTGCTCTTCTAGGCTCAAATTGAAGTCTGAACATGTGTGGGAAAGAGGCTTCATGGACTGGAGTGGGGGTGGGTCATAGTAGCTCCATGGTACCTTCAGAGGTGGTGACACCAGCAGGTTGGCCTATACAATTATTTGCACAATATTGAATGAGAAATTTATTATTTTATATAAAAAGAGCTGCAGAGAATTATAAAAACAAAAATCTTTTTATAAGCTCAATTTATATCTAGAAATACACTTATAAGGCTAAAACTCCATAATAATTAAGCTTTTAAGCCTGCTAATGCTTTCTGGTTCAAGCTAACATAATTACCCCCCCCTTTTTTTTTTTACTTGAGATTTTAAGAACTTGACTTTCCACTCATTCATTGTTGCACATTTTCCTCCCTACCTACTCCTCCCCAACAATTTGCTTTTCTCTTTGAGAAAAAAAAATCTTTCACTGTTATACAATCCCCCCCCCCCAAGCCCACTTTACTATGCAGCTCTTATTCTGGACTCTTGCCATGCAAATAATACCTAATCACATATCTCTTTTAAACAGTTCTCTCCCTCATCTAGTCAACACTGTGTTTTCACTGTACTTTCATAGTCACTAATTTCCCCTACACACAGTTACTAAGAAAGTAACTTAAAAAGTTGTAATTCAGGCGTGTCTTGCAAGAAGTGTGCTTGTCAGGAACCTTACCATTGCTCTGCTGCAAGACATCAAGGCCAGTGCGGCACAGCCAGCCTGGACCGTCTTTACCAATACCACTTCCCCCGCATCTGCTAAAGTCTGTGGCTCAGCCCAGGTGCACTCATACCCTGGCCAGCAGTAGAACCACTGCCTGCCAGGTTGAGGTGTTGCCGTTTCAGCGTGGCCCAAACCACAATCCCACCAGAGCTCTAGACTGCTGCCTCTGCCACCTCGAGGCCCCACTGCCCCACTGCCTGGAGACTGCCCTATTGTTCTCCGCACTGTCCAGCAAAGGAGCACCAATAGCACAGGTACTTTTAGTGAAGCACTGCTGTTTATCTACACCATGTGGGATCCCTTAAGCTCAAGTGGAAGAGGCTGGGCCAGGCCGAGCTGGGCAATTTCTGGAAGGGAACAGACTTCCCTGTTCTGCCATTCAGGCACTTTGGGTAAAACACTGCTGTTGGATATTCGACCCTGTAGGCCTTGGGCCAAGAATGGAGCACAAATACAAGTCCTCCAGAAAATATTGCCATACTCTGAGTCACTATATAGTTATAAGAACCTAACATCTGTCACTTTTCAGCAGGAAGTAGCTAAGAGAATACACCATCCCCTTTTCCTTATGAATCAGGGTGAAATCTCTCTCAGGGAGGAGTGATAGGGAATGGCAAAAGACA
Organism: Elephantulus edwardii; assembly: GCF_000299155.1. Lineage (NCBI taxonomy): Eukaryota > Metazoa > Chordata > Mammalia > Macroscelidea > Macroscelididae > Elephantulus > Elephantulus edwardii. The sequence continues at coordinate 1,953,603 of NW_006399968.1, forward strand.
CACTGACAAAGGAGATTAATCAGAACTGGTTTTGACAAGCATTATGGCAATGGGACAATTAAAACAGACTTTCAAGGGGGGGGAAAAAGAGGAATGAACTGGGGGGGATGTAGAGAAAATTGTGCAACAATGAATGAATGGAAATCCAAAATCTCTGTAAATGGTCTTAATAAAATTTAATAAAAAATAAAAAAATTTTAAAAAGAACCTAACATCTACTTTAAAAAGACTCATACGTCAAGAAAGCAGCAGTCTGACTTAGTTATCATAAAAAAACAAATACCCCTTCTTCTAAAAAACAGATCCAATGAATAGAGAGAACCAGAAGAAATATATTGATGTGGAGTTATTTGAACAGCTACAGAAGAAGATGCAAATGATGGAAGAAACAATGGAAGCTATTAATAGGGCAAACCCTCAGAGACAATTCAAAAGAAATATATTGATGAGAAGCAACTTGAACAGCTGTGGAAGAAAACGCAAAAGATGGAAGAAAGAATTGATAGTATAGCTAAAATGGTACAATAACTTAAAAATATCATCACAAGACAGGGTACAACCAACATAGTACTTGAAATAACAAAAAGCATGAAAATGTAATCCAGAACATAAAGACCGAATTGGCAGAAGTGTCCAACATGCTGGTAGGACAAAAAAGTAGAACTGAAGAGATGGAATAGTCAACGAGGTGAAAGACAAGAGCCTTACTGGAAACATACTAAAATAAAAATCAAAGATGAGACATAAAGAAAATTAAGAAAACATTAGAATTATGTGGATGATATCAAAGGGAACATCATCTGTATGGCTAGAATTTCAGAATAGGGGAATGACAGGGAAATCACTGAGAAAATGGTGGAAGATGTACTAGAAGAAATCATCCCAGGTATTTTTAAAAATAGAGAAATCCACATTCAAGAAGCATAGTGAACACTAAATGGACTAGATCCAGAAAGAAAAACATCAAGACATAACATAGTCAAATTTTCCAAATTAGAAGATAAGGATAGAATGCTAAAAGCAGAGCGAGAAAAAGAGTCACCTACAAAGAGCAAACAATTAGACTAAGTTCTGATTTCTCAGCAGAAAACATACAAGCTAAGACAATGGGATGGCCAATGCAGAAAGTTGAAAGGAAACAATTACCAGTCAAGGATTCTATAGTCAGATAACCTCTCCATCAAATATGAAGGAAAAGTTGGGTTCTTTTAAGGAAGAATCCTTAAGAAGGAACTTGTGGAAACAAGACCAAAATTACAAGAAATTTTAAGTGAAGTCCTTCAAACAGAGATGCCAAAGGAAAGTGGATAGACCACAGTAATCAGAAACAACAGAAAAAGAAACAGCAAAATGGCAACGATCAAATCTGGCCTGACAATGATCACACTTAGTGTGAATGGATTAAATATGCCAATAAAGAGAAAAAGAGAAGCAGAATGGCTAAAAAATTTTTAAAACGCCCATCAACAAGCTGCTAACAAAAGACACATCTAAAAAAAAGAAAAAAAGTATGAGAAAGACAGACTCAAAATTAAAGGCTGGAAAAAATATACCAAGCTAATATCAACCTAAAACAAGCAGGAGTGGCAATACTAATTTCTTTTTGTGTGTGTGTGTGTGTTGTGGACCATGTTATTTTATTTTTTTTAATT
>NW_006399968.1:1958613-1964328 GCF_000299155.1 Elephantulus edwardii
AGAAGATGGAACCCTCCCAGATTCATTCTATGAAGCAAACATATCTTTGATACCAAAGCCAGGAAAAGACAGCACCAAAATAGAAAACTATAGGCAATACTAATTTCTGATAAAATGGATTTTAGAATGTAAACCACTGTAAATGATAAGGAAGGCATTACATACTGATTAAAGGAACAACAGATCAAGAAGATATAACCTTGGTCAATATTTATGCACCAAATTATAGACCTGCAATATATATGAATAAAACAACAGTTAACAGAATTGAAGAAAGAAATAGCAGCACTAGAGTGGTAGGAGACTTCAGCACACCACTATCACCAAAAGATAGGTCAACTCAGAAGAAAATCAACAAATATGCAGAAGATCTAAACTATACAATCAGCTAACTTGACCTTGTGGATGTATTCCAAGTACTGCACCCAAATAAAATTCAATTTACTTTCTTCTCAAGTGCAGATGGTACATTCTTCATAATCAATCACATTACTAGGACACAAAACAAGCCTCAACAAATTTAAAAAGCATTGAAATAGTACAAAATATCTCCTCAGTCCACAATGCCATAGAAACTAACCACAGGAGGGTAAAGTTAAAAAACCATCCACTTGGAAACTGAATAACTCTCTGCTAGAACATGATTGGGTTATAAAAGAAACAAAGAAAGAAATGAAAAAATTCCTTGAAAGAAATGAAAATAGAGCATACCAAAACTTCTGGGATGCAGCTAAGGCAGTACTTAGGGGCAGTTCATAGCAATAGGCACACACGTTAAAAAAGAAGAAAAGAGAAAAGTCAATACTCTAACTCAATACCTTCATCAAATAGAAAAAGAAAAACAACCTAATCATACAGCCTCTAAAAGAAAAGAAATTATAAGGACAAGAGCGGAAATCCATGAGATAGAAAACAGAAAAACAACTGTAACTATCCATAAGATCAGAAGCTGGTTCTTCAAAAGAGTCAATAAAATTAACAAACCACTGGCAAAGTTAACAAAAGGGGGAGGGGAAAAGAAGTTACAGAAAATTCAATTAAGAAATTATAGAGGTAGACCAAGGACCTGCCAACATGCGCCCCATCCGCACCAAAACCATGAAGAAGGCAGCCCGGGTCATCACTGAGAAATATTACATGCGCCTGGGTAACGACTTCCACACGAACAAGCACGTGTGCGAGGAGATCACCATTATTCCCAGCAAGAAACTCCGGAACAAGATAGCAGGCTATGTGACACATCTGATGAAGCGGATTTAGAGAGGGCTTGTGAGAGGCATCTCCATTAAGCTGCAGGAGGAGAAGAGAGAAAGGAGAGATAATTATGTACCAGAGGTTTCAGCCCTGGATCAGGAAATCTTTGAAGTAGATCCTGATAACTAAGGAAATGCTGAAACTCTTGGACTTGAACAGTCTGTCCAACCTGCAGGTCACTTAGTCCGCCATTGGATGAATTTCTAAACTCCACGTGGAGCTGTTTGAGTCTGTCTGCTGTGCTGTAATATTTTTCAATAAACTTGGGCACACCAAAAAAAAGAGAGAGAGAGAGAGAAATTATAGAGGTACATCACAACAAAACCAAATATAATTAAATTGATAATATCAGAACAGATCCATCACAAAAGAAGAAATTAAACAGGTAGTAAAAAGACCTACCCATAAGAAAAGTCCTGGGCCAAATGGCTTCACAGCTGAGTTCTACCAAACATTCAGAGAGGATCTATCACCAATTCTTCTTCACCCCAGTAAGAATAGCAAAATTCAACAGAGCAGCAAACAGCAAATGTTGGCAAGGTTGTGGAGAAACTGGAACACTTATTCACTGTTGGTGGGAGTGTAAAATGGTGCAACCACTATGGAAGGCAGTACGGCGCTTTCTCAAAAAGTTGCAAATAGAAATACCATTTGACCCAGCAATTCCACTACTGGGAGTTTACCCTAAGGAAACCATAACTGCCACCCAAACAGATATATGCACATCCATGTTTATTGCGGCTTTGTTCAGAATAGCAAAGATTTGGAAACAACCCAAGTGCCCATCAACAAATGAATGGATAGAGAAGCTGTGGTATATTCACACAACAGAATACTATGCTGCATTGAAAAATAAAGAGCTCATGAAATATTATACAAAACAGGTGATCCTGGAGGGCATTATGCAGAGTGTAATATCTCAGTCACAAAAGGACAAATACTGCATAGTGCCACTGTTGTAAAATGGGACTGACATCAGGGTTGGGGGGAATCTAAGAAAAGAAGGGATAAATAATGTATACTGCATTGAAACAGATGAGGAGAGAACTGTTTAAAAGGAATATAAGATTAGGTATTATTTGCATGACAAGATTCTAGAAAAAGAAATGCATAGTAAAGTGAACTGTGGACTGAGGGGGGATTCTATAACAATAAAATATTTTTTTTTTGCTTCAAAGAGAAAAATGAACTGGGGAGGGGTGGACAGGAAGGAAAATGTACAACAATGAATGAATGGGGGAAATTAAACGGAAAGAATATGCTGTAAAATATATGTTGGATTTAAAACATCATTAATATAAAAAAATAAAAGAGATGAAATAAAAATCACAATGAGGTACCATCTCACTCAAGTAACAGTGGTAAAGTTTAACAGCACAGCAAGTAAGATGTTGGAGAGGATGTGGCAAGATACAAATTCTTATACATTGTTGATGGGATTTTAAAATGGTACAACCACTCTGGAAGGCAGTTTGCCATTTCCTCAGAATCCTAAACATGGAAATTTCATATGACCCAGTTATTCTACTTCTTGGAATATACCTCAAGAAAATGAGAATTGAGGCAAAGTCAGAGACTTGTACAATAATGTTCATAGTAGCATTATTCATCATTGTGAAACCATGGAAAAAGGCCAAATGTCAAACCACAATCGAATGAATTGAGAAATTATGTTACATGCACAGGATGGATTACTTACTATGGAGCATGCAAGAGCAATGAGTTTGTAAATCACTTCCTACCTTGGGAGGGACTGGAGAGAATTATAGTGAGTAAACCAACTCAGTTCCATAAGGACAAATACCAGTATAAGACCATTATTGTAGAACATATGAGGATTCAAGGGGCGGGGTGGGGGGGGTAGGACAGAGGAGTGAGAATGGGTGGAGGGTGTTAATCTTAAGGTCACACAATTTGATGGGTGAAGGAAGGGGTGGATAAAGAAAATGGGAAAGATCCAGTGTCAAAAACAATATATATGAACTTTGTAAGTAAACCAGTATAAAATAAAATTTTTCCAAAAGTTGTAATTCAATATGGTGAGCTTTTACAAAATCATTTTGTGTTCAGACTCTAGCTATGAGGAGTGGGGTGACTCTTGCTCAGGTCTGTGTGAATTCCAAGCTCTTAGCTCCCCTGTACTGTTCTCTGAGACAAGGGTGAATTCTTGGACTGAAATAGAACCATAAACTGAAAAGGAACATGGCATCAGCCAATGTTGTGCAGAAGAAAAACTCTTGCTTGTAAAAATTTTAAAAAACTTGAAGCACTTGCTGAGAAAGGACAAAGACTACAGCCATCAATATGGATTACATTTCAACAGTGAAAAAGCAAAATTCCTCACCAGTGAACCAACAGGTAACATCATGATAGCTGGACAAAGTTGTCAATGATTTCACTTTACTTGGATTCACAAATAACATCCATGGAAGCAGCAGCCAGGAAATCAAAAGACTTGCTGCATTAGGCAAATCTGTTTTCAAGGACCTCTTAAAAATGCTAAATAGCAAGAATGTCAATGTAAAGACTAGGGTTTGTCTGTCTAGGTAATGGTATATTTGTTTGCTTCATATGCATGTGAAAGTTTGGTAATGAATAAGGAAAACCTAAGAAAAACTGATAGCCTTTGATCTGTGGTATTGTTGATGAGTACCAAATATCCCACGGACTGCCAAAAGAAAAAACAAGTTTGTCTTGGAGGTAGTGTAACCAGAATGCTCCTTAGAAGCAAGGACAATGAAATGTGGCCTCACATACTTTGAGCATGATGTCAGTAAGTACCAGTTCTTTGGGGGGGGGGAATCCCCAAAAAAACAAAAACAGCTTGCAGGGAAAGATGGAGGGTCAGAGAAAGAGGGACAGACCTTCAACAAGATAGACTGATAAGTGACCACAACAGTAGGCTTGAGTACAGTAGAGATCATGAGAATGGGGCAAGATAGGGCAAGGTTCATTGTTGTTGTTCTTGTTGTTGTTAGGGGTTGTCAAGTCGAGTTTGACTCATAGTAACCCTGTGAACAGTGAACCTGAACTTTGTCCTATCCTGTGCCATATTCACGCCTCCTGACACACTGGAGCCCTTTATGGAAGTCACCATATCAACCTGTCTGGTCAAGGGTCTTCCTCTCCTTCATCCACTCTCCATCTTTCCAAGTATCATGTCCCTATTCAAGGAATAGCCTCTCCTAGCAGCATGCTCAAAGCATGTGAGGTGAAGCCTCATTATCCTTGCCTCCAAAGAGCACTCCTGCTACACCCTCTCCAACACAAATTTGTTCTCTTGGAAGTCCATGAGATGTTCAGCGCTCTTCTCCAACACCACGACTCAAAGGTATCAGTTCTTCTGTCATCCCTATTCATTGTCCAGCTTTCAGATACATAGCAAGTGATCAGAAATGCCATGGCCTAAATCAGATGCATCTTAGTCCTCAAACTGACATCATCATTCCTCAGTAGTTTGGAGAGGTCCCTAACTGCAGACTTTCTCATTGCAATACATCTCCTGGTTTCCTGACTGCTGGTACCAAGGATGTTAATTGTGGATACAAATAAGGTGAATTGTTGACAGTTTCAATCCCTTCTCCATCCATCATTATGTTGCCTAACAGTCCAGTAGTAAGAATTTTTTTTTATTTTCTTGACATTGAGATGCAATCCATATTGAAGGCTGTATTCTTCGATCTTCTGCAACAAGTGCTTCAAGTCCTTCTCACTTTCAGCAAGCAAGGTTGTGTCATCTGCATAACACAGGCTATTGATGAATCTCTCTCCAATACTGAAGCCACAATCCTCTTCATAGAGTGCAGCTTCTCATATAATTTTGCTCAGCATACAGATTAAGTAGATATGGGGTTAAGATTCATAAGGTTGCTAAAAATCATAGATAACTCAGTGGTACCTAACAATAAAAAGAGTGGAAGCTGAGATAACAGTTTTGAGAAAGAGGCATGCATGTGAAGGCCAGGTAGAAATCCTTCTTGATTTCTCTTTTTCACACTCTCTTCTTTCTCTTTCTCCCTGTCTGCCTCTCTTTCTTTTTCCTTCTCTTGTCCCCAGCTCCTGTCACCTATACCTTTCCCATTCTCTGTCATCAGTTTTGATTTCCTCTATTGAGAGCTTCACAGTTTTAACAACTCAGTTCATCTTCTGGAGCTTAAGGCACTTTTACATATCTCATTTGTCTAAACAACATTTGTGTAAGGTAGAATCTTGGAGGAAAGAATAAAAAAGAGAGATGAGAGATATAAAGGGACTTTGGTGACATGTTTTTTTAAAATTTATTTCTTTTTCATTTCAATGAACATCTACAGAGATTTTGGAATTCCATTTATTCACTGTTGCACCCTTCTCCCCGCCCACCCCACCTCCCCCCCCCACTTTGCTCTTCTCCTTGAAAAGCAAAAGAAAAACTCCCCCATTGGTACACACTCCCCCCGCACCTCCACCAACCACACCCCAACC
>NW_006399968.1:1967958-1992645 GCF_000299155.1 Elephantulus edwardii
TTTGCCATTTGCTTGGTATATTTTGTCCTATCCTTTAATTTTTAGTCTTTCTTTATCTTCATTTTTCAGATGTGTCTCTTGTAGGCAACATATTGATGAATTTTGGTTTTTTATCCAATCTGCTACTCTTTTTCTCTTCAGTGGTGCATTTAAACAATTCATGTTCAGTGTAATTATTGAAAGGTAGGGTTTTATTGCTGTCATTCTGTTCAGTTCTTTTTGGTGTTGTTGCTAGCTACTTTGGTCCATCCTGTTTTCTGTGGCATCTCTGTTTCAAGGATGTTTCTCAGTGTTTCCTGTAAGGCTGGTCTTGTTTTTATGAACTCCTTTAGGTTCTGTTTTTCTGGGAATATTTTGATCTCTCCTTCATACTTGATGGATAGTTTTGCTGGGTACAGTAGTCTTGGTTGAAAGTTGTGTTCTTTAAGTGTTCAATAGATGCCATTCCACTGTCTTCTTGCTCTCATGGTTTCTGCTGAGAAATCAGCACTTAATCTTATCTGTTCTCACTTATAGGTTACTCTTTGTTTCTCTCTCATTGCTTTTAATATTTTCTCCTTATCTTTGGTTCTAGCAAATTTGACAATGATATGCCTTGGTGTTTTTCTTTTAGGGTCTATTCTATATGGCATTCGCTCAGCTTCTTGAATATATATTCTGTCATTCTTCATTTTTCCTAGAAAGTTTTCCTATACTAATTCTTCCACAACTTTTTCAGTGCCTTTACTTGCTTCTTCCCATTCTGAGATTCCAATGATGCAGATGTTATTTCTTTTAATGGTATCCCACATTATTCTTAAGTTTTCTTCTGTTTCCTTCTTTTTTCCTTCTGCTTTTTTCTCAGTTATATCTGTGGTGACAATTCTATCCTCAAATAGAAGATACACTAATTCTGTTTTCTGTCTCTTCACCTCTATTTGTATGTCCCTCCATCATGTTGACAGCATCAGAAACCTTAGATTTCATATTTTGAACTATGATTTCTTGTTTTTCCAGTGCCTCTAATGCCTCATTTGTTTTCTCTGCATTGTTTTGGATTTTTTTTTAAGTTCCTCCTGATTTTTGACTGTAGTGTCCTGTAATTCTTCAAGTTTGTTTTTCATCCATTGAAAACATTCAATCATCTGTTTTTTTTTAAATTCTGCATCAGAAAGTTCCATCACATTTTCCAGCTTCATGAAATCCATTGCTACTGTGTCATTTTGGGGGGAAGATATCTTGTTTTGGGCTTGCGTGGTGAGTGAGGTACCCTGCTTATTTCGAGACATTGAAGTGGAAGAGTTTTTGAAAACTAAGGTGATAGTTGGTTCTTCGTTTGATGTCACTACTTCTCTATCGAGATGTCCAGTACCTCCCTTTTGCTTAAGTTGGTGGGACCAATGTGGTAGGGCCAAACAGCAGTTTGTAGTCTAAAGAAACTAAATCTTCAATATTGGACACCTTTTTCAAGTGAGGTTGAAAAATGCTATAACTTTGGTCTATGTGGTTTTGTTCTTTTGTTTTGTTTTTCTTTGGTTCCCCCGCCCCCTTAAGTAAAAATTCAGAGCTGGCAGCGGGGGTCGCGGACTGGGGCGGGGGAAGCAATGTGATACCTGAAGATGGGGGATGTGGGTCAAAGGTGCAGGGGTGGGTCCCAGTTCAAATCCACTCCCTCTGTCCACTGCGTCTGCGCGGCACCTTTGCCAGCCCCAAAATTCAGAGCTGGCGGCGGGGGTCGCAGACTGGGGCGGGGGAAGCGATGCGATACCTGAAGATGGGGGACGTGGGTCCTTTGGTGATGTTTTGGGTATTGTAAGGAGAGACTGAGGCTCTATGAGCTCAATGCTTCCTGAGGGCCCCCTATAACTGAGGGGTACAGGGCTTAGATCATCTTTCATTTATCCCCTCCAGAAAACTCTGAGATGTGCTATTTTGAAACTAGAGGAGTGTGAGAAGTGAAGAAAAGAAGGAGCTCTACCTGTGGCTGCTTCTCTGAAATAAGGATGTGACATTTGTGTTCAGCCTCAAGGGACTGAATGACTGTAGGAAGAAAGAGGATGGCACCTCCAGAATGCTTGATTTGTTTGGACTTGTGGGCTTGGAAATCAGGTGCTTGGTGTGATGCTGACAAGGTGGCTTGAAGGACTTGGGGTCAGGTAGCCTTGAGGATCAGGCTACAGGGAGGGAGATAAGAGACGGCTGGTAAGGCAGGGGAAGTAGGGAGCAGAGTTGAGTCATATCAAGCCCATTCAGCCAGTGAGGAAGTGGCCAATGACAGGAGGAGGAGAGAGAAGATCAGCTAGAAGGTCTATGGCTTATAGCCCAGGATGGGTTAGGGCAGGAACCACAGACATTTATTTCCTCAACTAGAGAAGTGAAACTTTGCTTCACATATTTTGGGCATGTTACTAGGAAGGGACTGGTCCTTGGAAAGCGACGTCATGTTGGGAAAGATGGAAGGTCAGAGAAAAAGAGGAATACTTTCAACCAGATGACCTGATACAGTCACAGCAACAGTGGGCTCAAGCATGATGGAGATTGTGAAGATGGCATAGCATAGGACAGGGTTCAGATCTAGGTTCACAGGGTCCCTGTGAGTCATCGCACCAACCAAGCAGGGTTCAAATCTTTCACAGGATCCCTGTGAGTCGTAGTCTACTCAACAACACCTGCCAACAGCACAGAGAGGCCATGGTTTGTGCTGGATGTTGGGAATGGTATATTTAGGATACAATTCTACCCAAAAGAACTGACAACTCGATTATGGACATAAGATCAGTAGATAGTAAGCCAGTCAGAGTCCAGTCTACTGGACATTAAGTCAAACAACTAGTGCAGTGGAAAGAAAGTTCCAAGAAAAGGAAAGAGCGAGTAAGAGCAATATAAATACAAAATCTTGGCAGGAGAGAGGTGAGAATTGAACTAATGGTGGAGAAAGGCAAACATCTAGAAAGGCAAGGGCTCAGATGGCTATGTGCCTGGCAACTGACTAAATGGCATAGCTGAAAGCGAGAAGAACTTGAAAATCTTTCTGGAGAAGATCAATGAATATGGTCTTTAGTATAGAATATACTTGAACATACAGAAGACAAAAATCCTTACCACTGGTTCAATATGCAATATCATGATAGAGGACAAAAGATTGAAAATGTCAACTATTTCATTACTTGGATCCACAATCAATACCCTTGGTACCTGCAGTGAGAAAATCAAAAGATGAATTGCATTGGGAAAGTCTGTTGTCAGGGACCTCTCTGAAATACTAAAGGTCAGTGACATCTGTTTAAAGACAAAGGTGCATCTGATTCAAACCACTTTTCAACCACTTGCTATGCATCTGATAATTAGACAGTGACTAAAGATGACAGAATAAATGATGCCTTTGAGCTATGGTGTTGGAAAAGAGTACTGAATATCCCATGGACTGCCAAGAGACAAACAAATGCATCTTGGAGAAAGTGCAACTGGGATGCTCCTTAGAGGCAAACATGACAAAGCTTTATCTCATATACTTTGGTCATATTGTTAGTAGAAGCCAGCTCTTTGAAAAAGACATCAAGCTTCAAAAGAGGAAGACTTCCAATGAGGTGGACTGATGCAGTGACTGCAGTGATGGGCTCAAGTGTGTCAGAAATGGGAGGACAGTCCAGGACAGGGCAGGCAAAGTTCAGACACATTGCTCATAGGGTCTCTATGAGTTGTACTCAACTCAAAAACCAAAACAACAACTAAATCAGAGGATGGCACTTTTAATCCACTCAGATGTGCCCCTTCATAGCCATTAACACCCAGTAGGGACTCAGAGCACAGTTCTGTATGACACACAGTCAGTCCCAGTGATCTGCAGCTCCCTAGTTTTAGGATATTTATTTGGTTTAGATAGACAAGGGGAAGAAGGACATTCTGGTGGGAATGGAGAAAGAACTTGTGTGAAGTGGGGTAAGGAGAGAGGGAGATATCTTTCCTCTACATTTGTTCCCCAAATGAATCTGTGGTCACATTTCCTGGCTCTCCACTGTTTGGCCTTGGCATGCACATCTCCTTCTGTGGATATAGTTGTTGCTATTAGGTGCCATCAAGTCTTCTCATAGCCATCCAGTCCCATCCTGTGCCGTCTCTGCTGAGCTCGAGTACACGGCTGTGGTTATTGAGCCAATCCATCTCGCTGAAGGGCTTTCTCTCCTCTGCGGTAATAAAGTCATTATTCACTTCGTTCTTTTCCACATGAAAAGGCAGCTATGCTTCCCTTTGGGGGGTGGGGAGTGAAGCAGGCATAGGGGAATCAGGTCCCTCAGAAGGAGAATGGGATTTCTGTAAGAACCCACAACAGAACTTTTCCCTGGGTATATCTGTTGTTAGGTGCAGTATTGTTTACCAGGACTCACAGTGATCCTATGAACAACAAATCTGAACCCTGCCCTCTCCTGTGCCATCCTCACCAGCTCTGATATACTTGAGTCCATTGCTGCAATCACTGTGTCCATCCATCTAGTCTTTCTCTCTTTCACTGACCCTCTACCCTTCCAAGCATGATGTTACTTTCCAAAGACTGACCCCTCTTGACAACATGCTCAAACTTCATCATCCTTGCCTCTAAGGAGACTCTGGTTATACTTTCTTCAACACAGACATATTTGTTCTTGTGGCAGTCCATGGGATATTCAATATTCTTCTCCAACACCCCACCTCAAAGGCATCATTCTTTTTCCATCATCCTTATCCACTGTCCAATTTCCAGATGCATAGCCAGTCATGAAAAGTGCACAGCTTGCATCAGGTGCACCTAAGTTTTTAAACTACCATCATTGCTCTTTATCGCTTGGGAGAGGTATAGACATGGCCCCTGGAAAACAGCTCCACCTTTCTTATCATACCTGGAGCCAATAGAGAAGTATCATTTGGCTAAGGGGACCCCAGAGAACTTGCAACACTATGTTGTTGTTAGATAGAATCCAGTCTACTTCGGGTGCTAGAGGACTGTCTCAAAGGGTTTTCTTGGCTGTATTCTTCATGTAGACTGTGAGATCTTTGTCCTGTAAAGTTAGTGGATGGATTTCAACTGCAACAGATGTAATCATTGCACTGGGATCCCCTTACAATGGAAGACTCACTAATTATCAGTTGATAAGTAAATGAGTCAGAGACAGAACACCATTGTGGCCTGCTGTGCGCTTCCTCTGCACATCACAGCCAGCTCCTGGCGGTCCCGCCTCACAGCTGGCAGGGCTGCGGAGCACAGGGCTGAGTGTATGTGCACTTGTAGAGAGCTTTTATGTACTGTTTTATAGATAACAGCCATTCTCACATGGTGAAATGGGAGTGATTCTGTGGTTAAGGCTATGGGCTCCTTATCAAATGGGGTGATGATGCCTACACATCATCTAAGCTAATGTAAATGCCAAATGTGACAGTAGATTGAAGGGCAGGTCTCACATACAAGATACTTGAATCTTAAGTCTACCTGGTACAGAATTCTGTACATTTGGAGAACTAAGTAAAAGGTATGTTTTGATGCTGCACAGATCCCCTTTGCTTCAGGACGTGTTTCTGCTGATGGGCACAACTCCAGATGCTGCCCTGCTGGCCCCATCTTGCCCCTCACTGTGTAAGTGCCCACCTCATTATCTATCTCTGTGCCTCTGGGTCTCTGGACAGATGCTTCACTGAATGTGTTTCAGTGAAGGCGTACTGTTTTACCGTACGCTATACTTCACACTTTATATTATCCTTCACTCCTCCACAACCATATGAGCTACATCATGTGAGCTCCCTATGGTCCACATGAGTGTCTTGGGCCCACATTTTAGAACTGAAGGGGTGAGAATTCAGGGAGGCTCTTCATAATACCCACGATGACAATAACAATGCAAAGATCACTCTCATATCGAGCATTGTTTAAATATTGGGTGCTATCTAAATGTTAGTGACATTACTCCACTTAACTCTCCACATCAGCAGACAGCACTGTTGTGGTTGTTAGTTGCCGTCAAGTTGTACCACTGAATATATGATAGCTGTCGGGGTTTTTAATCCATTTTTTTCTTCTTTTTTTACTAATATTTATCATTTTATTCATTGTTGAGCATTTTAGCTCCCCTTCCCCAGCCTACCCCACAACGCTCCCCTTGTTACAAATTGTTGTTACACATATAATATCTAATCATGTATTCATTGTTCACAATCTTTCCCCTCATCTGTTCCATTGCAGTGTTCATTATCTATCGACTCTTTTTCCATTCTCTCCCTAACCCCTCATGACTATCCTATTTTATAACAGCGATGTTATACAGTTTTTCTCCTATTGTGACTGAGCTATTTTCTTCAGCATAGTGTCCTCCAGGGCCTCCCATGTTGTCTAATGTTTTACAAGTTTATCAGTGCTGCATTGTGTGACTGTACCATCATTTTTCTATCCACTCATTTGTTGACAAGCACATGGGTTGCTTCCATCTCTGTGCTTTTGTGAATAACTTAGTGATAAACAAGGATGTGCAGTGACATGTTATATGGTAGACTTTACGGGTTGACTTTTGAAAGGAGATCACCAGCTGTCTTCATGGTCCATCTCAGTATGAAATCTTCATTGAAACCTAAGCCACATTGCAGCAACACATGAGACTCCACTGGCAGGTGGCTCACGGAGATTCAAAGGCGAACCTCCCAACAGAAGGTGAGAATTCCACCAGTGAACCACCAAGGCCTAAGCACCAATAGAACTAATTGCCATTTTAAATAAGTAATGCACCAAGGTCATCCACCAAGTAAATGAATGAAGAAGGGAATGAATTCAAGACACCAAGAAAGCATTGGCAGTAAAACTGAAGACACTTCACTGTTGGGTGCATAGGCTCCATCGCCGACACAGTGGTCAGTAGCCAGTACCACTCTAAGATGCCTGGCATCACGGAGCTCGTTACACCTGTCACCCTTCCCATCGCTCCACAGAGCACAGCAGTCAGCGCTGGAGCTCGTTATATGATGACGGCCCCAATTCTCCTCCATGACACATAGAGCACATGGGCTGCCTGCCACAGGGAGCTGGAGAGGCTTCTGTGACCACCCAGGTGGCAGTACACTGAGTCTCCTCCTCCCTCAGTGCCCACCCCCACCACCTGGACTGAAAACAGATGGGCCCAAACAAGCTTCAGATTTCGAAGGTCCATCATGTCACTTTATTTTGACCTACAGTTCACACTTGTGGAAACAGTTGTCAAGAAAGAAAGACCCAGTGCCCCTCGCCTTGTGCACCCGCCCAGCGTGCCCCGGAACCCGCGCGGCGCAGGCATGTCCAGTGCGGATGCAGCTGCCCTGCTGGCCTGGGAGTGCCCGGCGCCGAGCCAGAGAGGGCCCTTGGTGGGCGAGGGCTGCCTGGCCCTTCATGATGAGAGATTTTGAGATGCTTCTCTCTTTTTCTGTGTAGTTGGTAGATTGAAAGTGAAGAGATGGCTGACAGTGTCAAAACCTTCCTCCAGGACCTGACCAGGGCATCAAAGACTCCATCTGGGTATCTGTACCCTCTCAAAGCTGGATGCTCGGATACAGCAGAAGAGGGACGAGCAGCGATGGAGACGGGCCAGGAGCGTCCACGCGCAGAGAACACAGAACATAGAGCGAAGCAGGAGAGCGAGCCACGTATTATTAGTGGGATTGTCAGGTGCTGTGCCTGGAATGGAGGCGTATTCTGGTTTAGTCTCCTGTTGTTTTACCGAGTGTTTATTCCTGTGCTTCAGTCAGTGACAGCACACGTTATTGGTGATCCGTCCCTCCAATGCAGATGTTTGGTCATGGCTGGAATTCCTCCTCACGTCCATTTCCAGTGCTCTGGGTCCTTCCCCTGCTTGTGATGAACAGAGTTGTCAATGCCATTTGATTCCAAGATACAGCTGATCTGGCATGTGACGTATCAGTTAGGAAGCCTCACCCATTCCTGGGGTCAGTAAAATAATTGCTGATAATGTTCTTCAACCTTTTGCTGCAAGCTCTTTTCCTGATCCAGGGGGTGTTTGTGAGTCTCTTCCCTGTCCACCTAGTTGGTCAGCTGGGTAGCCTCCTGTGTATGTCCCTTCTATATTCACTTTACTGCTTTGAGTATCGCTGGTTTAATAAAGGAATTGAAATGCACCAGCGGTTGTCAAACATAGAAAGGAAGTGGCCTTATTGCTTTGGATTTGGTTTGCCCTTGGCTTTCCTCTCAGCAATGCAGTCCTCAGACGTTATCAGCTGCTGCCTCTTCTCCATCCTCTTTCCTTTATTCATTATTGCTGCCTGTGAGGCAAAGACTCCTGGCAAAGCAGACCTTTTTCAGCTGTGCCTCTTCTCCTTGGTGCTCTTCTTAAGCCACAGACTCCTTCACAAGGTGGTCTACCTGCGGTCGGCTCTGAGCAGCTCAGCCTCTGCAGAGAAGTTCCCTTCCCCACATCCATCTCCTGCCAAACTGAAGGTCGTTACTGACCACTGATTTCACCTGCCATCCAGGACAGATACGTGGAACTCTTCTCCCTGCCGACCTCCCCCTAACCAGGGAAGGCAGAACCCAGTCTGCCAAGGATCCTTTGCGTATTCCCTTGTCTCTGAGACACTTAGGCTGAATCTTCCTAACACCTGTGTATAGATTTTTAGCACCCTAGTACTTCAAAACGAGTGAAAAGCCTGTGTTCTACAAGGACCACAGGGAGGGTTTTTTTTGTGTGGCTGTTATATAACATTTACTGGACTCGTGGCCCGTACTGATTTAAATACTTTCTCCTTGTGCCGTTTATCACCCCACCTTCCTTCCTTCCTGCCTTCACACCTTGGATAAATGTGTTTTGTAAATCTGGTTGTTGTAATTTGTGGATTTGTTATGTTCCTTTAGTTCTGTGAAGCACATACATTGGATGTGGCTGGTAAAGGAGGATTTCAGTCTTTCCTGGTCACACGACTTATAGCCATCACTGTCTTGTTTTCTGTAACTCAGGTGAGGTTTTGGTCTCATTCCACTGCAAAAGAAAAAAAGGGGGGGGAGATCTGAAGAGATGAGATGCAGCAGGAGGAAAGACCTCTTAGCCACATTGTTTGGGCTTTGAGGTATGATTTTCTTTCTTCATTGGTACATAAAGTATCCCAACTACAGGGAGTTACAAGTAACAGGGAATTACTTGTCTGGACAAGTGCCACTGAGACATGGAATGCTCAGAGAAGGTATCTGAGGTTCTGAAAGTCTCAGTTTACTGTTGGCCATTGCTGGGCCTGTCTTCAAAGGAATATTAGGTGCTGAAAATAGGAACCGATCAGGCAAATTTATTAAACCCATTAAATTCTGGGGGGAAAAAAGAAAAAGGAAGAAAGACAGACCCAGTGGGAACCTGAAACGATGGGGTAATAGCATAGATCAATGATGATCCATTTTATAAAACACGATGTTTAAGAATGACCATATGTATATGAATGCAATAATGTGTACACATTTTGTATACAAACCAATATAAAAGAAAATTATTTTTAAAAGAAATCAAACAATATATTGCACTAGGAAAAATCTGTTGCCAGAGATCTCTTTAAAGTGCTATAAAGCAAGAATGTCACTTTTAAGACTAAGGAACACATGACTCAAGCCATGCTATTTTCAATTGCTTCATATGCACATCAAAGTTAAACAACAAATAGGGAAAACTGAAAGAAAAAAAGAAGTGCCTTTACATTCTCGTGTTGACAAAGAGTATTGAATATCGCACGGACTGCAAACAGAACAAACAAAATTTTTTTAAAGAAGTGCAACGAGGGTAATCATTAGAAGCAAAGATAGTCAGACTTCATCTTTTGGCATGATACTTTGGCATGTTGTCAGGAGGGAACGAGTCCCTAGAGAGGAGCATCATTCTTGGAAAAGTAGGTCAGTGAGAACCAGGAAGACCTTCAACAAGATAGATTGACACAGTGAAGCAACAGTTGGCCGGAGCCCAACAGAGGTGCGGACGGTACGGAATCAGGCAGCATCTCATTCTGTTATGCCCAGGGCTGCTATGGGAAGGAGCCAACCCAACAAAATGTCTCACCTCCCTCCCCTTACCTTCCAAGGGTTAGTGCCAGTGAGAAGAAGCATTGAGGATGCCAGGCATCTGTAACTTAAAGGAGCACAGTGTCTCTGCCATTCTCACTGGCACGGACAACACTAATCCCAGTACTGGCTGGCTTGCCATGTGCGTCCCTAAGTTAGTGCACTGTATGCCAAAGTGATCAACCAGTAGAAATGCCAACACCTTGCATGAGAGTCTCTGCCTGGCAGTTAAGTGGGCACTTCCAGGTCTGCAGAGAGAAAAGTACCAGCCCTTTCCCCTTGCAGGGAAGCACTCATTCAGAAATGCAGCCAGACCAGAGCTGAAAGCTTCAGACTGGACCAGCCAGGTGAATCCACCACTCACCTACTATTTAGTCAGCACCTGATTATGCTGGCCCATGTCTGTCAGAGTAGCATTGTGCTTTGCAGAGTTTTAAATGGCTCATTTTGTCAGGTGTAGATTACTTCCAAAGTGCTTCTTCTAGATGGACTGGAATTGCCAACCTTTTGGTTAACAGTTAAGTACATTGGATGCTGGCACCAGTCAGGGACACAGAAAAGAAGTAGACATGGTAAAGGCCAAAACATTTTAACCAGAGATGGTCAGAGGCTGAGGGGGTTCCTGACAGACTACAGTGGGGTTGTTGTTATGTGCCATCTAGTCACCTGCGACTCATAGCGACCCTCTGTACAACAGCCCTAAACCCTGCTCTGTCCTGTGCCAACCTCACTGTCTCCAACACACACACCCAGCTTATCCCGGTCCCTGAATCAATCCACCTCATAAAGGATTTTCCTCTTCTTCACTGTCCCTGCACTCTCCCAAGCATAATGTCCTCCTCCAAGGACTGGTCCCTCCTTGCAACATGTCCAAAGTATGTCAGATGAAGCTTCAGAATCCTTGCCTCCAAGAAACAGCCTGGCTTCACTCTCTCCAGGATGAACCTGTTCATTTTCTTAGCAGTCTATGGTACATTCAATACTCTTTTCCAACACCACAGCTCAAAGACATCAATTATCCTTTTATCCTTCCTAGTCACTGTCTGATGCATAGCAAGTGATTGCAAAGACCATGGCATGTATCGGGTGCACCTTAGTCTCCAGAGTGACACCATTGCACTTCAGTACTTTGGAGAAGTCCCTAACAGCAGACTTTCTCATTGCAATGTGTCTTTTAATTTTCCGGCTGCTGGTGCCAAGAGTGTTGACTGTGAAGCCAAGCAAACTAAAGCTGTGAACAATCTCAATCTCTTCACCATACATCCTAATGGTGCCAATTAGCCCAGTGGTGAGAATCTTTGTTTTCTTGATGTTGAGCCTCAATCCGTATTGAAGGCTGCAGTCCTTGACCTTCTGCAGCAAGCGCTTCAAGTCCTCCTCAGTTTCAGCAAGCAGGGTTGTGTCATTTGCATAACACAGATTGTTGATGAATCTTCCTCCAATCCTAATGCCACACTTCTCCTCATACAACCCAGCATTCTGGATAATCTGTTCTGCATATAGGTTGAAAAGGTATGGAGATAGGACACATCCCTGGTTTTGAACCCTTCCCAATTTTTGAACCATGCAATGTTTCCTTGCTCTGTTCTGATGACTGCCTTCTGGTCCAAGTATAACTGTCGCATTAGCATGAGCAAGTGTTCTAGGATTCCCATTCTTCTCAGAATTAGCCATAGTTTATTGTGATCCACACAGTCAAACGTCTTTGCATACTCAATGAAACACAGATAGACTTTCCTCTAGTACTCCCTGCTTCCAGCCAAGATCCATCTAACATTAGCTACAATATTCCTAGTACCATGGCCCCTTCTAAGTTAGCCTGCACTTCTGGCAGTTCTCTGTTGATGGGCTGTTTCAGTTGCTTCTGGATAGTCTTCAGTAGAATCTTTCTTGCAGGTGATATCAATGATAATCCACAGGAATCAAAATATGACCTTGAGTCTATCCCACCTGAATTTCAGAACCATCTCAGACACAGGTTTGAGGCTTTGAACACCAATGAGCGAAGACCAGATAAGTTGTGGGAGCATATCAAGAGTATTATCTATGAAGACTGCAAAATATCATTACAAAGACAGAGGAGGAAGACCAAAATGGATGTCAGAAGAGACTCTGAATATTACACTAGCACACCGAGAAGCCAAAACAGAGGGAAGAATTCAAGATATTAAAGAGCTGAACAGAAGATTTCAAAAGCCAGTGCAAGAAGATGAAGCAAAGTATTACAATGAAATGTGCAAGGAGCTGGAGTCAGAAAATCAAAAGGGCTGAATTTGCTCAGCATTTCTTAAGCTCGAGGAACTGAAGAACAAATTTAAACTTCCAGTTGCTATACTTAAGGATACTTTGGGCAGAATACTAGATGATCCGGAAGCATTAAAAGAAGATGGAAAGAGTATACAGAGTCATTGAACCAAAAGGAATTAGTGGACACAGAAGAATTTCTTGAAATAACATACGAGCAAGAACTTATGGTGATGAAGGAAGAAGTTCAAGCAACTTTGAAGGAATTGGCAAAAAATAAGGCCCCAAGAATTGATGGTATACCAATTGACGTATTTCAACTAACAGATGTTGCCCTAGATGTGCACACCAGCTTTTGCCAAAAAACAAAAATCTGGAGCTTACAATCACTTGGCCAACTGACTGGAAGAGACCTATATTAGTTCCCATTCCAAAAAAAGGTGATCCAACAAAGTGTGGAAATTATGGAATGGTGGGGTAGGGGGTCATAAATCTTCAGGGAGACTGTTGACAGGCGTCTCCTGGCAGACGAGGGACCATATGAGGTAGCCTGGATCCTCACATGGGCACCTAAGAAATCTGGTCCCTAAGAGGCCAAGTGAACACAAGGGTGGTTCCAGGCTCATCATGAAAACAGTGAGCACAGAACTCATGTTTATAACAGACACCTGTGTGGAGGAGTGAACAGTTGGCCACTAAGCACAGAGCACAAACCAGAAAACCAGAGGGCTCAAATCAAGGCCTCAGAGGGCAGTCAGAGAAGCTTGGTCCATCTTCTGATCCTCTTCCTAACAGACCAGTCAATGACCTTGGCCAAGGGCACTTAGCTCTCTTTCCCAGTCACCACCCTCTCATTAGTTATCAGAGAAAACAGTAATTATCTTTTTCAATCTAAGAACATCTTTAAATAATTAGCGCTTGTGAGACTGCTTTGAATGCCTCCAATATGAGCTGCTATGAAAATATTATTATTGTTCCAAAAACTGGATCTCAAATCATTGGCTGTGCCTAAAAGGCCTGTTATTTTCTCCTTGGGGAGCAGATATTTGCAAGCTGATAAATTAGAATTCATTTTTTCATGCTTTTTAATTTACGTGTTAATAAATTCAGCCATTTTATTCATTTGTTTTACTAGAGACAATCCTCTGGGAATAGCTCTTTTACAATAGTGACCAGGGCAGGAAAGCACATAACAAGTGTATAAACGCCTTCAGTGGCCCACGAGGGACAGTCACATCATGTATACAACAATCTCACAAGTCCTAACCTCCATGACCCACTACCCAGTCAAAACACCACCCCTAAGTTGAATACTATTTCTCTTAAAAAAAAAAAGCAACCAAACAAACAACAAACAAACCCAAAACAAACAAACAAAAAAACCCCACAATGCTGGTGAAGAATTATTTTCTATTTAATTGCTCAGTCCCACCATCCTTGCACAATTGTTCCTTTAGTTCCCTTTACTTCATCTTTACCCAAAGATGCAGTAGCTAGAAGCAGAGGGGAAGCAGCTTCAGTTCAGTTCTCCACCTCTCCGTTTCTGCATCCACCTCACAGGCTAAGAAGCAGGTCACCTGGAAGGAGGGGCATGGCCCTCAGAGGCCTTGGGTCCCACACAGGAAGCAGAGAAGAGACATACACCCCTCCCATGGGAAGTGGGTATTTTTTCTGGAGGGAAGGGCACTGGGAGACAGAGGTGCTCAGAGATACAGGGACAGGTGAATGTCACAAAGTGGATGGTTTTAAAGGAAGGAAACATTTTCTCATAATTTTTAGGCTACAAGTCCACATCAGGAGTGATTCTACAGGAGGATGCTTAGACCTCAATAAGCCCATGGTTGTGTTTCTGTGTGTGGTCTTTTCTGTCATTATCATAAGAACCCCATTTCCAAACAGGGTAGTATTGCCAGGCACAGGGCCTAGGACTTCACGCTCCAGTGACACAGTGGGTAAAGGATAACTGAATGATTCACCACTCAAACCCACCAGCCACTGCTACATGATTTTCAGGGTCACACTCATCAATCCATAACAGAGAAGCCTAGCTCTTAGGGTTATTTTCAGCTCCAGCCCAGCAGGACCATCAGGGCCAAACCAGTCAAGAGGTCCCCGGTTACATAGACCATGCCAGGGAGTGGAGATTACTAAGCACTGTAACCTTCCTGCAAGGATTCAATTCCAGGTTCATCTGGGTTTCTAGGACCTTTTGAAGAAAATGTCAACCCTCCTGTTCACACAACTCTACCCAACCCAGAAAACTACAGGGAGCCATAGATAGACAGATAGACAGGTGGATATAAGTAGATGATGGATGGATGGATGGATGGATGGATGGATGGATGGATGGATGGATGGCCAGACAGATTGGATAGGTGGAGGGATAGAGGGATGAGTAGATGGGTGGATAGATGATAGACAGAGAGATAGATGGTTGTTTTTGTTGTTGTTATGTATCATCAGGTCAGAACCAGCTTTAGCTGACCCCTCCAGCAGTTTTCAGAGACAGCAAACCATGGGATGTTCATTCTCTGAAAACTCACCAACTTGATGGTGCATAACAACAACAAATCACATGGGAGGAGATTGCCCATCTTTCTCCCTCAGAATATCTGATGGGTTCAAACTGTCTTCCTTTGGGTTAGCACTGTAACTCCTTCCCACTAAGCCATCAGAACCCCAAGTAGACAGGTAAGTCTCAGGTAGGTAAGTAGGTAGATAGTTAGGAAAGTAGGTAAGTGCCATTGAGTTAGCTGCACCCGTGACAAATCTGTGTACAACAGAATGAAATGGTGCCCCATTCTGTAACATTCTTGAGTCCATCCTGAAGATGTTGTAATGATTTATATGCCTCTTCCTTGCTTGCCTTCCACTTCTCCAAACACAATGTCCTCCTTGAGCCACTGATCCCTCCAAACAATGTGGCCAAAGCAAACAAGTCTAACTAAGCTCTACTGTGATCCATAGTGCCTTCATCGGTGAATTTTCAGAAGTGATCACCAAGCCTTTCCTCCTAGTCTCTCTCAGTCTACTGAAGCCTGTCTACCATAGGTGACCCTCCTGGTATTTGAAGTACCACAAACACAGCAACAAACAAGCCTCCACCATTGGAAACCACTCTTCACCCTCCTCGTGACCTCTGCTGTGCCCCTTCCCCTGCTCTCTTCCTCCTTGCTCCACCAGCCTGTGAGTCTCCTCACACACCACTGTCACACTCCAAGCAGAACATATCATCTAATCGACAGTAAAGATGGAATCAGTGACTCTGGCTGCCTGTGCTGATGGAAGTGGGGGCAGTAGCCCTGGTTGTGACAATGGGTATGAGATTGTGAGGAGATGGTTCAGGACAGGACAGCGTTCATAGGGGGCTAGTACCTAACAACAAGAAGAAAACATGGACCAATCGTGTAGTTCATAATTCTTGACTGGATCCTGGATTTAAACAAATAAAATACATATGTATACATGCATGTATTTAGGATATTTGGATGTGTGTTAAACAAAAGTATTAAAAGATTGGGGAGGGAAGGCAACTGCTGACATATTTTTGTTCTTTTGAGGGACACTCTATTGGTTTCTTTCTTTCTAGCAATTTGTGTGAATTTTGTAGGCAGTTGACATCAGCATCTACAACATGAAGCAGGTTATCAGCCTATTGCAGAAGATTTCTAAAAGCTGACTAATATTTATATAAGCAATTCCTCCAGGCTTCAGGAGATTTTACAGATGTCTGTGGTTGACTGAGACACAAAGGTGAAGAGCCCTAGGGTTCTCAGGAGTCATTGGATAAAAAAAGAGTATTCAGTCTTTCCAAAAATGCCCTGGGGATTCTTTTGGACTCTGCATTACTTCCGTAGTTTTGTTTAAATTGGTAGGTGTTTTTGGTTTGTTTTTTTTTTTTAGCAGTTGCTCAGAGACCTGACAGTAAGGCTTGGGGGTGAGCATCTAATGACCAGGACTCTGCAGAGATGTTGGGGTCTAATTCAGGACGGCTAACTGGCATGATTTTTGTAATTGCTCACAACTTTCCTGAGTTGTTTCTGGGAGATTTTCCAGGGTAACTTTTTCAGCAGTGGAGAGGGGAGAGGATATGCCTGCATTTAGGGCGGATTAAGAAGTTTCCTGGTTGGGCAGGACAGGAGGGAACTTAGAGGGATCTCTAGTTAGGGGTGAGCAGCCAGAGAAACTAAAAATCAGAGGCTTTTGGTATTTTTCTTGCACTAAATTAAGTTCATTCACCCAAAAGGAGAGAGAAGGTAGTCTTTTCCAGATTTTCCCTTCTTTCTACTTTGTTTTCTGTTTTACTTAAGAGAGGAAACAAGCTCAGATAACAACTGAGCATAAGGAGTTCAAGTAACATTGGGAGAGACCAGGTTTTTATTCTGGGTGGGTTTTCTACCCCAGATACACAGAATTAGAGTCTACATATTAACAAAATCCCCTGGTAATTAGACTTTTGGATTCTTTTGCTGGGATTTTGTTAAAGTGTAGGTTCTGATTCAGTGTAATGAGCAGAAAGGAAATTTTTAGCAGGGAGATTGAATGAGAATGAGCTGGTTCAAAGCTCTGGAGGGGAAACATAAGTCCCCCTTGCCTCTAGCAGCTCCAGGACTGTTGACTGGGCCTGATACTTGGAGTGTCGTGTCAGGAACAGATCAGGAGTTGAGCACAGCAGTGTTTACTGATTATTTTTTCCAAGTTCTCTGGGCAGGTGCAACATAGCCCAAACACAAAACCCTAACCAACTCAAAACAAACCCATTGGTTTATAGCTACAAGAAGAGAGTAGTTACAGAAGATGCCTGAGGAGGGCCAGAAGACACTGGGTTCTTACACAACACCCTCTGTATCCCGGCTCTTATTCTGGATTGATCAGCTCTTTTACTGTGCCTTACTCAGGCTCCAGGGCAGAGGAACAAGGAGGGTAGGGTCAGCTGCAGAGGACCTTATGCAGGGACAGATTGGTGGAGGACTCTATACAGGAATGGCATGGCAGACCCAAGGGGGAAGGGTCTGGGTGAGAATAAGCCAGGAATTCATATAACGAAACTGATTAGGATGACCAGTGTATTTAGTAACAATAGACTAGACAGCTCTGAGCTTGCACAAATGGAAAGTGCTTTCTGGTAGCTAGTTGACATCAAAGGAAGGTCATTCCACCTTGCCAATGGTACAGAGGCAGGCAGCAGACATATCAACTCTACAATTTCCAAATAATCTTTTAGAAAAGTTCTGAACTAAACAGCCCAGGGGAGTCAACTTAAGCTGAGAGCAGTGCATTGTAGAAGAGATAAGGAGTTTAACAAAAAAGAAAGAGGGAAAAGTGGCCATGGAGTATTAGATAAAAGAGAAAGGACAAGTAAATGAAAAGTGGATAGCTTAAAACAGAACCTCCCCCTATTGCTTGTGGAGTGCCCCGTGGAGCAGACAAAAGACAAGAAGGGGGTGTGCTGAATTCAGAGTCCACACAGGTGTCTGCCTGACCACGTCCCTTGCAGGAGCTTACGTCTGTCTTGGCTTAAGGAGCACCTGTATAAATGTCAGGCCAGGTCACCTTACAAGTGAGGTGAGTTTCCTTTACAATGGCCGTGACCGCGGTACTGCAGGTTAGGACCCAATCAGACTCCATAACTCAGGGTTTCCTTGCCATGGAGCTGCACACAGCAGGCAGCAGCTGTTTACATGTGCACACAGTCATCAAACAAGGACTCAGAGGTTATTACTTTCCCTCCCAATAAATCCAGAGAGAGACAAATCAACAGAGAACACAAACCAGAAACTCAGGTAAAGCAGATCAGAAACCAAGGACTAACTGACCACTTGCATCCGAGTTATGGTCGGTAGTCATGGTCAGTTCATGTCCGAACTTATCTGGTCATTACAGGAGCCAGAACTACAGACCATTACAGAAAAATCAGACCAGAAACCAGTATTATAGAGAATCAGAGTCGTCCAAGATGTTCTTGTTGAAGGCTTGTTGATCTCAAGAGCAAGCATCAGGAGTCTTCTCAGTCCCAGTCTCTAGAGCCATGATAAGGAAAGCAGACCTTGAAAAGTCACAAGCAGCGCTGTTTTCCATTTCTTCTCCAGAAGCTGTGCCTGGGACTGAGTGAGCCCTGGCCACTCACTCAGTGCAGAAAACTTAGAATATGAGCTGAAGATCTCACTGGGGCTACCAAATGTTACATTAGAAAATGCAAGATTTAAACACTCAGCTAATATTATTGTAGCTTAACAAACCTCTTATTACACGTGGGTCAAGAATGTCAGCTAAAGTGGAGGATAACCCCACAATCCTGGGAGTCATGGCTTACCCAAGCTGGCACATATTTTGAGGGTAAGCAATTTTGAGGGGCTGTCCTTCAAGCCCTGAGCCTACAAAAGGAGAAGGCACCTTGTACATCTGTGATTGACCCACCTTCCTTCTACAGCCACTGACATAGAATCCCGAGATGGAGTTAGCACACACCCTCTCTCAGCCAGTTGATTGAACACCTGCTGCCCACCATGCTCTGGACAGAGACTGGGGGATAGGAGAGTAGAGCAGTATGCATCCTCTTAAGACAGTGCCTGACATGACTTTGATAGTCATTTATAAAGTCCCCTGCGGTCCCTTTTAAAGGTCAGGGTTTCATGTAGCATTTAACCTCAAATAACCCTACCTTGATGCCTGGCTGGTGTCCATGAAAGAGCCAAGCAGATGACATCTGAGCCTCATAATCCTTGCCTCCAAGGAGCCTCCCGGTTTAACCCTTTCCAGGACAAATCTGTTTGTTTTCCTAGCAGTCCATGGTACTCTCAATACTCTTCTCCAGCACCACAGCTCAAAGGCATCAATTCTCCTTCTATCCTCCTTAATCATTGTCCAACTCTCTGATGCATAACAAGTGATTGCAAAGACCATGGCCTGTATCAGATGCACCTTAGTCTCCAGAGAGACTCCTTTGCTCTTCAGTACTTTGGAGAGGTCCCTAACAGCAGACTTTCCCAAGAACTATGACTTTGATGGACTTATGCAAACCCAAATTCCTTTAAGCCTTATTTATAGTGGCAAGGAGGTGGAAAGGGCCCAAGTGTTCATCAACAGATGAATGGTTAAAGAAATATAGTACATCCACACAATAGAGACTATGCAGCTCTAAAAGACATTAATTTGCAAAACACTGATTCACATGGTTGTTATTTAGAAGACATGTGGTTACCCATGGTGGACAGTGTTTGGTGGAGCTCCCCGATTAAAACAAGCTTAGAAGGAGGAGCGGCATCCACTTCTGACACGGCTTGCCTCCAGAAACTCTATGAACAGTGCTCAGGTCTTTAATTCATAGGGTCACTATGAGTAGTCAATGACTCAAAAGCACCTAACAATAACAACATAGAGAGAGCTACATTGGCCTAGTGGATAGAAAGTTATGTTACCAAGCCCAAGGTGGGTGATTTTAATCTGTAGCCCTCAGATCTGGTTCAAATTTTTTTTTTCAAACATTCTTCCAGTTGGTATAGCACTGGTCTGTGCATTGCTGTACAGAGGCAAGTCATGGTTGCTGTGATGCTGAACACTGTGACACTGATGTGCCAAATGTGATAATGGTCACCCATGGTGGACAGTGTTTGGTGGAGCGCCAAGATTAAAACAAGCTTGGAATCAGGAGTGGCATCCACTTCTGAAATGCCTTGCCTCCAGAAACTCTATGAACAGTGCTCAGGCCTTTCATTCATAGGGTTGCTATGAGTCGGCTATGACTCGATGGCACCTAACAACCTAACAACAACATGTTAAGTTAAATAAGTCAGTCACAAAAGGACAAATATTGTATAATTCTAGTTTTATACAAAGCTAAGGAAAGGTTTACACAGAGATAGAAGCTCTTTTGGATGGTTTCCAGGGATGTGAAAAGAAGAAGAAGAAAGTAAAAACTGGTAGAGAAATGAAAGACACATGTTAAGATGAGTAAAGGAAAGGCAATATCCAATAAGGGGATGATCAACACAATAGTGCTAAAATAAGGGAAGACACAGGTATAGAAAAATTCATGGAAATCAGCATCACAGGGAGGAAGTGGGGAAAGTTTAATCACATTGTGGATATCAAAATTAATATTACAGAGTAAAATGTGTATAAATGGTTGGGTGGAGAAGTTCATCTGCTTCACTCGAATCACAACTAAGAAATTGCCAGCAGCAAAGTCCAGTCACATGTGGGGTTGACAGGAATCATAATCAATACAGAAACAACAGGTTTGACTTCGATAGAGGACATTTATGGTGACATTGACTGATTTGAGCTACAGACTGATTACTGTGTTTAATTATCTGGAAAGTTTGAGATAATAAAATGTAACCACTAAGCTTACAAGTCTGATCTGTGGTTACTCACTGAACATCTTGTAGACTGTCTACATGTATTCATTCCCCCAAACAACAGGATGTTCTGTATCAGTGAGATGTCATTGTGCAGGCAATCCAAGTTCAGACTGCTTACACACACAGACACAGCCCCTCAATCTTCAACACAACAGTATTGGAGGGGGGGAATGAGAACTAGAGCATGATTGTGTAAAAGTTATCACTTTCTCCCCTAAGAGCAGGTATCCTTGAACCTTTGTCTAGCATGGAAGTCTGCTCAAAGGCATGGCTTTAAAACCCCAAAGGGGGATGGGAGGGGACTGCTGGCAGGGGCCTGGAAGACTCCACTCTGGGAGTTTGGCTTTTTGCTGCTTTTGGATGGCAGTCCTGATGGGCAAATAAAGGGAAGTTTTGGGGGTTGTGTTTATTAATTTTCGGATGAATATTCCTTGAATTACACAGCAATTTTTTGTCTATTTGCTGAACTGAACAACTTGGTGTTGCTGTGATGCTGCACACTGTTCCATAATCTTGTCAAATACTGTAATGGTTATCTATTATGTACAAGTGTGTGGATGAGCTTCCAGATTGATTTATGCTGGGAAGCAGAAATGACATCCACTTTCTAAACAGATGCTTCTGGAAACTCTACAAACTCTCTAAAATGGTGGTAGTTATAGAACAGAGTTTAGGTCTTTTGTGCAAAACTTACTCTCCATCGTATTCGACTTGACGACACATAACCACTGCTAAGTGAAACTAGTGCTGTTATATCTGGAGGAATACTCTTCCACTTTATACATCACTCTTTATCAATGTGCTGTATGAAGTAACTTGGGTTGCTGTGATGCTGAACCTTGTTCCATTGGCTTATCAAATACCAGAATGGTTTCCCAGTGTGGACAGTGTTTGGTGGAGCTCCCAAGTTGTAAAATAGGTTAGGAAACAGGAGTGGCATCCACTTCTTAAACCACATGCCTCTGGAAACTCTATGAACTTGGAGAAATGACGAAAGTTACGGAAAGGCATTAGGTCTTTTGTTCATAGAGTCGCTATAAGTCGCGCCCGACTCAATGCCAATCAACAACAAAAGTTAAGACACGACTCTTCAGTGTGACTCTATTTGTTCTTTAGCTGCCACCTGAAAGACTGACAGTTCAAATCCACACAAAGATGCCTTGAAAGAAAAGCTGTGGGTCTTTAAAAAAATCAGCCATTTAAATCTCTGTAGAGAAACAGCTTAAAAATATTTTAAATAACAAATGCTGGCAATGATGTGGGGAAATTGGAATCATCCTGATAAGAATGCACCATTTTGAAAAATAGTGTGATGTTTCCTTCAAAAAACTAAAAATACAACTATCTTTGTGTTGTTGCTATTACATGCAGTTGAGTCTGCTACGTCTCTTAGTGACCCTATGAACAACGACTCTGAACTCTGCCCTATCCTGAGCCAAAGTCACTGTCTCTGACACACCTGCCCCATTGCCACATGTTGTTGTTGTTGTTATGTGCCATCAAGTTACCTGTGACTCATATGTACAACAGCCCTAAACTCTACCCTATCCTGTGCCAATCTCACTATCTCTGACACACTTAGCCCCCACTACCTCAGTCACTTCCACCACATAGAAGGTCTTCCTCTTCTGCACTGTCCCTCCACCCTCCCAAGCATGACGTTCCTCTTCAAGGACTGGTCTCTCCTTGCAACATGTCCAAAGTATGTCAGAGGAAGCTTCAGAATCCTTGCCTCCAAGGAGCAGCCTGGCTTCACCCTCTCCAGGACAAACCTGTTCATTTTCTTAGGAGTCCATGGTATATTCAAGACTCTTCTCCAACACCACAGCTCAAAGGCATCATCCTTCTATCATCCCTAGTCATTGTCCAGCTCTCTGATGCATAGCAAGTGATTGCAAAGACCATGGCATGTATCAGGCACACCTTAGTCTCTAAAGTGACATCGTTGCTTTTCAGTACTTTAGAGGTCTATAACTGCAGGCTTTCCCATCACAATATGCCTTTTCATTTCCTGGCTGCTGGTGCCAAGAGTGTTGACTGTGGAGCCAAGCAAACCAAAACTGAACAATCTCAATCTCTTCACCATCCATCATGATGCTGCCAATTGCCCAGTGGTGAGAATCTTTGTTTTCTTGATATTGAGCCTCAATCCATACTGAAGACTGCAGTCCCTGACCTGAAGCAAGCAGGGTTGTGTCATCAGATTGTTGATGAGTCTTCCTCCAATCCTGATGCCACATTTCTCCTCATAGAGTCCAGCCTCCCGGGTATTCTGTTCTGCATATAGATTGAGAAGATATGGAGATAGGACACATTCTTGATGCATACCCTTCCAAATTTTGAACCATGCAGCATTTCCTTGCTCTGTTCTGACAACTGCCTCCTGGTCCAAGTATAGGTTTTGCATAAGCACAATCAAGTGTTCTCAGATTTCCATTCTTCTCAGAGTCAGACACAGTTTGTTGTGATCCACACAGTCAAATGCCTTTGCATAATCAATGAAACACAGATAGACATTTCATATCTTTCAGTCAAGATCCATCTGACATTAGCTATAATATCCCTAGTGCCACGGCCTCTTCTAAATCCAGCCTGCACCTCAGGAAGTTCTCTGCTGATGTGCTATTCAAGTAATTTTTGGATAATCTTCACTAGAATTTTGCTTGCATGTGAAATCAATGTTACTGTTTGATAATTTCCACACTCTGTCAGATCACCTTTCTTTGGAATGCAAACAAATTCTAGTCAGTTGGCCAGGTGGCTTCTACATTTATTTATACTAATTCCAACACCAACCTGTATGACTCTACTGTTGTCATTATGTGTCACTGAGCTGGAAGTGGCTCATAGCCGACCTCCAACAGATTTTTAGAGGCTATAAATCACATGGGAAGAGGTTGTCCAAGTTTCTCCCAAGGAGCAGCTGGTGAATCCAAACCTTTGGTGTGGTAGCATAGCTTCTTAGCACTAGGCCACCAGAGCTCCCAGACTATACTACTACTGGGTCTGAAATCCATTGCAATTGCAACAGAGACTTCACAGAACCATATTCATGGTTATGGGATCTATTGGGAAAATTACCAAGTTATAGTTCAGGCTGGCAACAAGATACAATTCCTCGCAAAGCTTCCCAAGCATATTCACAGGTCATTATATCTTTAGTCTTAAGATTTACAAATCTCTTTCCCTAGTCCTCTGACAAGCTTGGGCAAAAGCCCCTGCCTCTGGCTTTGGCTCTGTCTCACGTATGTCACTAATGTGGCTGTTGCTGTTTTCATATAGTTCCTGGTCTTTGACTCAGGAATCTCTGGCCCAGAAAGGTACAAGATATATTCCTTGCTTGTAGTGAGATTCCCAATTTCTGCTGCTAAAAATGCTTAACCTTAAACCTGGCAGAATGATCAAACTGGGCTCATTAAGTACCTGAGTTCCTTCCAGCATACTGCTTCTTTCACCCTTCTGTATGTGCACAGACCTTTCAGATTATCTGATGCCCTCCACCACCTCCAAGTGTCTCCCCCTGCTCCATAATATGGAGGAGCAATGGAATATGTGGTCTAATCATATTCTCATTTTTATGTGAGAAACTAGAATTTTAGTTCAAGTCAATACACTTTATGCATAGCTACCATTTATCTATCAGAAAAGCTGGATATGTTTCTGTAGAACTTTTAAATGAAAAAAAAATTAGAAAGACCTTATGCTCCATAGATGCCAACTGTCTGAGCATCAACAAGTTGAGCGTGGGAATGACATAGGATTGGGCAGCATATCATTTCATTGTAAGTGGGATCTCCTTGAAGCCAGAGTTAATGCCTCGCTAGATAATAAAACAAAGATGACCACAATTGCCCGCTTTTCCACACAAGAACTGTTTCTGGCCATCATCCTTTCTCCCTGCACCTCATCTCAACTCTCTTTATCATCAGTTCTCCCTAAATTCGTCTGTTCTTTAGTTCTTGGTTTTGCCTCTTCACTCTAACCACAAGGTGATCTAATTATTGAACCATCTATTCAGCTCACTCTTTGGGATCCTTTTGTCATTTATTTTTTGTCATTTTTTAA
>NW_006399968.1:1992745-1996971 GCF_000299155.1 Elephantulus edwardii
TTTATGCACAACAAAAGTATTTATTTTATTTATTCTTTTATTTATTTTTTCTTTTTTTCTTCTTGTTATTTATTTTTTGTCATTTATTTATTCTCCACTTTATTCCAGAAATGGGTCTAGAGGCTTTTGGTGTTACATAAAAGGCCAATTGTTGTAGTTACTATGTGCTGACAGGATGGAACCTACCCGTCACTGACCCTCTAGCGTGTCTTCAGAGGTAGTAAACCACACAGGGGGAGAATGTCCATCTCTCTTCTGAGGAGCAGGTAGTGGATTTAAACCATGTGCCTTTGGGTTGTCAGCACAGCTCCTTACCACTAAGACACCAGAGCTCCAAAACCCAATTAGTGTTAGTTAAAACCTGAAGCAAAAATAGAAAATAGGATAGACACAAAAGCTGAGATCCAGTGTAAAACTGTGCTATATAAATTCTTTGCTGTAAGTGGGCCATGACTTTGTCTTCAGTCTCTCCTATAGCCAATAAAAGGAGGAGTATTTAAATTGTTCTATAACACAAGTGGGGCTGTCTCATGGTTTAGTTGTAAATAATTGCACTGTCAACACAAAAGTACACAGTACTAATACATGGAATGCTCTGCAGGAGAAAGATGGACAATGTCATCCCATATGGTTCATTGCCTCCGAAACCCTCTGGAGGACCAGCTCTGGTTGGCTCCAGACCAACAGCTCCTGACACCAACATGACACAGGAGCTACCACTGTAAGTGTGTGAGGGAGAAGGCAGACCAGAGGTCGAGTGATTTGTCCAAGGTCACAGAGTAAGTTCAAAGATGACACCTGACACTCTGTCTGCAGAAATGAGGCTTTCTAATTCTACATGCAGACTCAGGTAGCAGTGATTGGGAGCACGATGCAGGACCTGATAGAGCTTTGATCTTTGGTATATAGTTGTTGTTGTTGTTGTTATGTGCCATTGAGTCATTTGTGACTCATAGCGACCCTATGTTTGTTATATAGAGTTGCTGTAAATCTAAAAAAACCTATTCAGAGGCAATGGTAATTCTACATATAAAATTCTCTTCAAGTCCTTTCTTTGGAGCATTTTCGTCTCAGACAGATTCTTCCCATATATCAGCAACCTTTCTTCATCCACAGTGGTATCACCATGATGATTAGAGAAGACACTGGCTGCCAAGGGCATGCCTTCTCCCAGGATTGTGGGAGGGGCTGTGGGAGTGAGAGTGTGTGAGCTTCTACAGCTGCTTTGTCCTAATAAGAAACAGAGAAACTCATCAACACCCAGCAGAAAGCAGAGGCAGAGGAGCAGAGGAGGAGGGGGAAGCCCTTCAAAACATCAGTGCTTCTATGACTGCCTTGTTTCCCTACTTTACCCCACAGGCAGCAGCAAACTAATAGGCTTGTCATCTGGGGAGATAACATTAGCCTCGTCTTTAACATTTTACTAAATAAGTCATTTTAAGTTAATTATATTACACTCAGGAAAGAATTAGCTCTGGTTGACTTTTCCCTTTCTACTGATTATCAGCTCAGCAGAATTCATTAGTCCTGCAGATAAGCCCAAGTGTTTGTGTGTGCCCAGGGTGTAGACAAGCTTGCCACTTCTGACAGATGCTGGGGCTGGGAAGTCTGAATGGATCTGGGAGAACTTGAGTCTTGGGTGGCTTCATGATCTGAGATCCATCAGTGTCCTCTCACTAGATCACAGTCTTCCAGTACTATGCTTGAGAGTTGTATCAAGCTTGAAAGTCCTCTTCTCTTTTTGCATCTGCCCTTTGCTTCTCCTTACATTTCATGGAGAAATCACATGAATTAGCTCATCAACTGCTTTCTTTTCAATTTGAGAGTTTACAAGAGCAGCTTCAGAACTTGGCCTTTGGAAGGGGAAAGAAAGGAAGACGTATCTCTTGGGTCTGAATATCATGAAGAGGAGCAAGCTAGAGAGGACCACTCTAGAGCAATGCATGGTGGGACAGGCCAGTGTGGACAGTATCAGGTTTGAGTTTCTATGTGTCATCTTATCCAGGCAATCTCTACATGAATTGATCTGTGTGCACCAACAAATGTTGGATTCCTTTGCCTGGTACCTGTGGATGTGATCTTATTAGGAAATGTTATTGTTGTTATATGCCATCAAGTCACTTGTGACTCATAGTTACTTTATGCACAATAGCTCTGAATTCAGCCCTATCCTGAGCCAGTCTCACTGTCTCTGACACACCTATCCTTTTTTACCCTAGTTACTGTGGCAATCCATAGTCATCCAGGGTCTTCCTCTCCTGTGCTCTCCCTCCACATTTACAAGCAAGATATCCCTCTCTGAGGATTGATCGCTTCTGACAATGTATTCAAAGTATGTGAGATGGAACTTCAAAATCCTTACCTCCAAGGAGAAACTTGGTTTCACTTTCTCTAGGACAGATCTGTTTGTTCTAGTGGCAATCCATAGTATGTTCAATGCTCTTCTCTACCATCACAACTCAAAGGCATTGATCCTTCTTCTGTCATTTGTATTCATTATCTAGCTTTCTGATGCATAGAAAGTAATTATGAGGACTATGGCCTCCATCAAGTGCACCTTAGGATATTTTTATTTTGTTTATTGCATTTTTTATTTTATTATATCAACCACATTATATCCACATACAATGGTAGCAAAATGAATGAAGATACTCTGAAACTTTTTTCCCTATAATTATATTTTATTAATTTTCATAAACATTTACAGAGATTTTGGGTTTCCATTCATTCATTGTTGCACTATTCTCTCTACCCTCCTCCCAGTTTGTTCTTGTCCAAATGCCACAGTGCTTGTCAAAGCCAGTTCTGATTAATCTTCTTTGTCAGTGTGTCCTTTGCCATTCCCTATCACTCCTCCCTGAGAGAGACTTCACCCTGAGTCATAAGGAAAAGGGGATGGCGTATTCTCTTAGCTACTTCCTGCTGAAAAGGGACGCTGTGGGTTTCAGGGTGAAGATCTTCTCTCACTACTCTAAAGGGCCCCTTTGGCAGTAGGAAACACATAGACTATTATGGAGATTGATTTTGGAATTTAGATGCACTCTTATTGATTGTGCTTGGCCGTACATGTTCATATCCTTGAAGATGTATCATGGGGGTGTTGCAACCTAGAAGACACAAATTTAACTAACAAGTTATAAGTACATGAGTCAAAAATTATGGAAAAGTAAAAGAAAAGATTCTTTCATTGTTTTACAAACCCTCCCCCAGGTCCCCTCCACCATGTAGCCCTCGCTCTAGTCTCCTGTGATGACAGAAATACCTAGTTATATATCTCTTTTAAACAGTTTTCTCCCTCCCTCCTCTGTTTCAGTGCTTGCTCTAGAACATAGAGAGTATTTGAAAGCTCACCAAGAAATGATGGCATAAAAGAGCTGAACCAATTCCAAAGGCATCTCCAGAGGACAAAGCATAGTATTGTAGTGAAGTGTACAAAAACCTGAACGTATATGATCAGAAGGGAAGAACATGTTCAGTCCTTCTGCAGCTGAAAGAACTGAATAAGAAATTCAAGCATGGATTTGCAAAACTGATGGATCCTATGGTCAAGAAACTGAATAATGCAAGGAGAGACTGAAGACTTGATGAAGATGAAGATCATAGCCTTTATATGAATTACACATCAACATGGTTGTTGTTATGTGCCATCAAATCTTTTGTGGCTCATAGTGACCTTATGAAAATAGCTCTGAACCCTGTGCTATTCTGAGCCATTCTGACTGTCTCCAACACACCTACGTCCATTACTCCAGTTATTGTGTTAATACATCTCATCCAGGGTCTCCTTCTCCTGCTCTGTTCCTCCTCCACCATTCTAAGTATGACATCCTTCTCCAAGGACTGGTCCTTCCTGGCAACATGCCCAAAGCATAACCTCACACCTGTAGTTATAAGCAATACATATTAAAGAGAGGAAGGATTGAATTAGTCAAGGATTTTCTTTTACATGTATCTACCATCAACAGTTATCAACGCAGCAGCCAAGACATCAAATGACATATTGTTTGCAATGGGCACTTGTGCTATCAAAAATCTCTCTAAAGTGATAACAAACAAGGATGTCACTTTGGAGACTAAGGTGTGCCACACCTGCCCAAAGCCATTATGTTGTTGCTGCTGTTGTTGTTGTTGTGTTGTTGTTGTTGTTGTTGTTGTTGTTATGTGCCGTCGAGTCGTTTGCAACTCATAGCGACCCTATGTACAACAGCCCTAAACCCTGCTCTATC
>NW_006399968.1:1997770-2011470 GCF_000299155.1 Elephantulus edwardii
TACACCCTTCCCAATTTTGAACCATGCAGTGTTGTCCTGCTCTGTTATGACGACTGCCTCTTGGTCTAAAGCCATTATATTTTCCATTTTCTCATATTCTTGTGAAGATTGGACAATAAAGAAAGACCAAATAAGAATTAATGCCTTTAAATTGTGGCGTTATCTAAGAATATGGAATAAATCATGGGCAGCCAGAAGAATCAACAAGCACATATTGGAAAAAGTACAGCCAGGATGGTGGGATTCTCTCACACATATTCTGGCCATGCTATCAGGAAAGGCCAGTCATTGGAGAAAGATATCATGTTTGATACAGTAAAGGGTCAGTGAAAGGGGAAGATCTTCAATGAGATGGGCCTACTTTCTCAGATTATTTGCTCAGCCTACAGATTGACACAGTCACTGTAACAATGGCTTTAAATACAAAAAAGATGGTGAGGATGGTCCACGGCCAGGGGCAGAGATGGTGATGATGGTGAGGATGGTCCCGGGCCAGGAGCAGAGATGGTGAGGATGGTCCAGGACCAGGAGCAGAGATGGTGAGGATGGTCCAAGACCAGGAGCAGAGAGGGTGAGGATGGTGAGGATGGTCCAGGACCAGGGGCAGTAATGGTGAGGATGGTCCAGGACCAGGGGCAGAGATGGTGAGGATGGTCCAGGGCCAGGGGCAGAGATGGTGAGGATGGTCCAGGACTTATTATACCCAGAGTTGCTTTAAGTCAGAGTCAACTCAACTGCACCCAACAACAATAATGTAATAAACGTTATCACTTTAGAGTTATAAAAAGACCAGATTAAACTGTAGAGTCAGACTAAAGTATGTGTTTGGTTGAAGTGATTATGTTTAAGATCTGTTCTACATCATTGTTGTTTCCTAAAAAATAGTAATCTTTGGTGCCCCCTCCTCTGCTTATTCACACCTTTTAATGGGGTATGTGAGCTTTATCAGATTGTGCCAAGAAATCTGGAGGACAACTACCTGACCAATTTACTGGAAGGGAAAAAAGGTGATCCTGTTGCTCACTTCATCAGCACATGTACTAAAATTGGAATGATACAGAGAAGATTAGCATGGCCTCTGCACAAGGATGACACCCAAAGAGGTGATCTAACAGAATGTAGAAATTATTGTACAATATCACTCATATCACACACAAACAAAATTCTACTGAATATTATCCAGAAACAGCTGAAACCAAACACTGGCAGAACTATCAGAAACGCAAGCTGGGTTTAGAAGAGGCCATGACACTAGAGACACCATCACCAATGGATCTTGGCAGAAAGCAAATACTACCAGAGGAATATCTATCTGTGTTCCATTGACTATACAAAGGTCCTTAAAAGTGTGGATCATAAAAATTTGTGGTTAACCTTGAGGAGAATGGAAATCCCAGAACACTTGATTGTACTCATGTAAAATCTATACTTGGTCCAGAAAGCAGTACTCAAAACAGAGCAAGGAAAAAACACTGCATGATTCAAAATCAGGAATGGAGGATATCGGGGATGACTCCATATTTTTTTCAATCTATATGCAGAACAGATTATTCAGGAGGCTGGGATTTATGAGGAGGAATGTGGCATCAGGACTGGAGGAAGACTCCTTACGTTATGCAGATGACACAACCTTGCTTACTGAAGCTGAGGAGAACCTGAAGCACTTACTGCAGAAGGTCAAGAACTGCAGTCTTCTTTGTTCACAGTAGCAAGGAGTTGGAAACAACCTAAGTGCCCATCAACAAATGAATGGATAGAGACGCTCTGGCATATTCACACAATGGAACACTACGCTGCATTGGAAAACAAGGAACTCATGCAATATTATTCAAAATGGGTGACCCTGGAGGACATTATGCTGAGTGAACTATCTCAGCCACAAAAGGACAAATACTGCATGGTGCCACTGTTGTAAAGCAGCACTGACCTTGGGGTTGGGAGGAGACTGAGAAGGATGGGTTCAATAATGTACACTGCATTGAAACAGATGAGGGAGAAAACTGTTTAAGAGGGAAAATTATTAGGTATTTTTGTCATGACAGGAGTCCAGAGCGAAGGCTGCATAGTGGAGTGGACCTGGGGGGAGGGATTGTAAACCAATGAATGAATTTTTCTTTTACTTTTCCAAGAGGCTAGTGTACTGGGGCAGGGGAGGTTTGGAGGGGAGAAAAGTGAAACAATGGATAAATGGAAATCCAAAGTCTTTGTAAATTTTCATTGAAATTAATAACAAATTTTTTAAAAAGTTAAAAATAAAACAACTGTAGTCTTCAATATGGATTGAAGCTCAACATCAAGAAAACAAAGATTCTCACCACTGGGCCAATTGGAAGCACCATGATAGAAAGAAAAAAGATTGAGGATATTAACAATTTCAGCTTGCTCGGCTCCACAATCAAATGCTATTGGCACCAGCAGTCAGGAAATCAAAAGACTAATTGCATTGGAAAAATCTGCTGTCATGGACCTCTCCTGAGTACTGAGAACCAACAATGCCAGAGTGGAGACTAAGGAGTGCCTGATCCAGGCCATGGTCTTCATAATTACTTGTTATGCTCAGAAAGCTGGATAATGACTAAGGATGACAGAAGAAGAATCTATGCCTTCAAGGTGTGATGCTGGAGAAATCTTGAACTTCTCCATACCGTGGACTGCCAAAAAAAACAAATCTTGGAGAGAGTAAAGTCAAGTTTCTCCTTGAGGCTAGGATTTTGAAGCTCTGTCTTACATACTTTGGGCATGTGGCCACGAGGGATCAATCCCTGAAGAAGGACATCATGCTTGGAAGGGTTCAGGGAAAGTGCAGGTGAGGAAAGGCCCCAGATGAGATGGATTGATACAGTGACTGGGGCAATGGGGTTGGTGTGTCGGAGTCAGTGAGACTGGCTCAGGACAGGGAAGGCTTAAGAGCTGTTGTACCTAGGGTCACTATGAGTCATGGAAAACCTGATGGCATATAACAACAACAACAATTAATATTTAATTTATGAAACAGAGAATGGGATGGATCTAGGCTGTTAAAGCAAGAGCTGTTGAAGGTCTAATGCAAAGGACAGGTAGATACGTGGGGTACATGATTTGGGGTAGGCAGTCAAGTGAGTGCCCACGATGAACTCTCAAGCTTAGTACAATCCAGGTTGTTCCTGTTGTTGATAGGTGTTATCCAGTCAAGCATGTCTCATGGTGACCCTATGATCAATGGATCGGAATCCTACCCTGTTCTGCACCATCCTCATCATCTCTGACACCCCTCAGCCCATTACTACAGTCACTGTGTCAGCGCATATGGTTAAGGGGCTTTCTCTGTTTAGCTGACCCTGTACTTGCCAGCCCAAAGGCAAATAGTTCAAGTCCACCAGGTGCTCCTCAGGAGAAAGATGGGCAATCTCTTCCTGTATGGTTTACTACTTCTCAAAACCCTCTGGAGGGTCAGCTATGCAGCAGTTCCAATTCAATGGCACATAACACAACCCAGGAGACACCACCCAAGCCCTCCATGATGGCCCATTTAGAAGCTGAACACACATCCAACAGAAGTTCATCCAGGACAGCCTTTGTGTGCACTGAGGCCCAGAGAGGTAGCACAATTTCCTGCAGATCAGTGGACTGTTGGCACCAGGCAAGACCAGTTCCCACAGCTCCTGACCCTCAGTTCTGTAATTATGACCGTGTGCTGGGTGCTGTTGCCACAAGACCATGAAATGCAATCTCGCCCCTGATTAGGAAGGGAGATGTCTCCAGTAAACTTGCCCTCATGGCTTGGGGTTCACCTCCTAAGAGAAGATCTAGAGATCTCGAGCAAATAAGCCAAAGGACAGATAAGCCAGTACTGGAACTGACCTGGGTATGAGTAGAATCCAGGGGACACATCCCTGGAGAAGTCAGGCCCTAATCCTGCTTTGCTCACCCTGAGGCATGGTCAGGACTAGGTTGGAGGAGGAGAGAGCAGTAAAATACTCCACAATGGTGACCACAGAGGAGCAGAAGCTCGCAGCTGTCACCCGTGCTGTTTAGCGGAGAATGACCAGGACGGAAAACCTAGGAATGACGAGGTGCACCTTTCAATATTCAAGACGGACCACATTTCAACATCAAGAAGACACAAATCCTCAGCATTTGGCCAACTGGCAACTTTGTCAACTATTTCACCTTGCTTGGATCCACAGCCAACTCTCCTGGCACCTTTTATACCCTATATGTCATAATGTTATGTTGGGCTATATTATAAAAGTCATTAAGGTTTTTGTTTAACCCTAAGATATATTGGAGAAATTATTAAAATTTTGTAATGTAAAGATTTTTTAAATAAATCAAAAGACATCTTACATTGGATAAATCTACTGCCAAGGGCCTCTGTAAAGTACTGAGGAACAATGATGTCAGCTTAAAGACTAAGGTGCATTTGATTCAAGTCATGGTCTTTTCAGTTACTTATAATGCATCTGAAAGTTGGAAAATTACTAACAATGACAGAAGAATAAATGTCTGTAAGTTGTGTTGTTGGAGAAGAATACCAAATATCCCATAGACTGTAAAAAAAAACAAATAGGTCTTGGAGAAAGTGCAGTCAAAGTACTCCTCAGAGGCAAGGATGATGAAGCTTTGTCTCACATATTTTTGCTGTGTTGTTAGGAGGGGTGATTCTTGAAAAGGACATCATACTTGGAAATGTGGAGGGTCAGAGGAAAAGAAGAAGACCTTCAATGAGATAGATTGACACAGTGACTGTTAAAATGGGTTCAAGTGTGTCAGAGATGATGAGGATGGCACAGGATAGAGGAGGGTGCAGATCTGCTGTTCATAGGGTGTCTATGCGTCATGGTCAACTCCACAGTGTATAACAACAACACCTTTCTAGATCTCAAAGAGGAGCAGGGGTAAAAAGACCAATGTGGACCTGGACTAGAGCAGTCCCAGTTGGTGGAAGAGACCTGGGTTGGGGATCCGGGGTCACCAGAAACAACTTCTGTGGTGTTCCTCTCACCCTTAAGACCCAGCATTGAGTCAGAGGCAAGCTGGAAGACTGATCTCAGGTCTGTGGTAGTCTTGCTTTATTAGCACTGAACTTCACACAAAGCCCTGCTCAGTGCAGTACCAGTCCTCACAGAGCTGGTAAGAGATAGGGTTGGATCTTATGTCTAAGTTGGCCTACAGTCGTGTCTGGGACTGCAGGTGAGTAACCCCAGGGAATATATGTCTGGCTTCAGTGGCTCAAATCTAGGGTCCTAGAGACATTTTGGAGCTCTGGAGGCTGAGTGGTAAGGAGTTTCACTATCCACCCAAAGGGACACAATTCTAATCCACCAGCTGCTGTATGGAAGAGAGATGGGCAAGCTGCTTCCATGCGACAAACAGCCTCTGAAAACCCACCAGAAGGTCAGCCATGAACTGATTCTGACTCAGCTGTACATAACAACAACAACAGAGACCTGTCATCTTCAGTCCAGGGCCCCGGACTTCTTTCTACCACTGCACAGGGCGCCACTGGAGGTCTGGCATGGTGGGGAGGAAGTCTCCTTCCTCTGCCCATTCTGAGTTATGGTGGTAAGGAAGGTGCCTAGGAGAGCACAGCTAGCAGGAATCGCCAGCATAAAGGCATAAGCCACCTAGTGACTGGAGTTAATATTTAGTCATCCTGCAAAGAACTGGAGAAGAGTCTGGAAAGGTAGTTTGCTAACCAAGAAGGGTCATGGATGCGTGCCAAGGGCTCTGAGGTTCACTCTGTTGACTATAAGACACCAACGGAAGGTTTTAGAAAGAGAGTAGGTGCTCCATTTCAGGCTTCAGAAAGTAACTCCAGATGCAGGATAGAAAATAAATTCAAGGCAAGAGGTGGGTGGGAAAAAGAATTAATTAAGAGTGTTCTACACATAGGAAATCCAGAGTAATCACCTGAATTCACTTTGTGGGGAAAGCAAAGGGGAAATGAGGAAAAGGGAAAAGGATAAATCTGTGGGAGATTGTGAGGATGGCGAAGGAAAGAAGTCAAATGACCGAGTTTTGCAGCTGGAATGGTCAGATTGTGGCATAAAGGATCTGACTACACAACATGAATGGGGCTAGAGAACATTATGCAAAGATAAGTAACTCAGTCACAGAAGGACATATATTGTATAAGACCTCTATTGTAAAAATAGAAAGGTGATGGAGGTGGGGGCAGGGAGAGCAGAAACAGAATGTGCAGACAATGAACACGATAGAGGATCAGGGGAAGCGAGGATCAACCTGGAAGGAATTGACAAATAGCCAATCTGGGCATTGTAATAAGCAACTTGGAACAGAACATGTACAACTGTTCAAATGGGGAGGGGAGAGGCAAAGGAGTAAGGGAGAAAGGAAGAGAGGGGGAAATGTCAGGGCAGCAGACATTAGCGGACAGAGGAGTGGGGTGAAGACATAGGCAAGGTGCAGTGAGGATTTGATTAAATACAGTGAGAAAGGATATTGGTAAACTGTAATTAGTATTGTAAAACAATGTATATGAATGACTGTATGAAAACTAGTCAAAAAAGGATCTGACAGGGGAAAAGCATCTGACACAAAGGGAGAATGCTGAGTTAAATTGGAGACATGGAGAGTTTGAAACACCCTTAGGACTTGGAGAGGTCCCAGGAGACCAAGAGAAATTCAAGACAATATCAAAGCTGTTAGGGTGAAAATAGGGGGTACACCTGGGAGTTGGCAGCATTAAGGAGCCAAAGATGGAGAGCGAGAAGGAAAAGTGAGAAATAGAAGAAGGAAATCTGAAAGAACGAAGACTTGGAACAGGTCAGGCCACACAAGTCCTTGTTTCCTGGAAACCTGGGAAGCCGCCATAGGCAACAGGCCTGAAAGAAAAGAAATGAAAAACTCTACAAGTGTTAGAGATATGACTATCTAGTGAGGAGGCCTAAAATCCAGAATGTCACTTCAGTCCCCTGGTGTCTGTAAGAGAAATAAGAATTTCTATCCCTACATGAGCCATTTTATCAAGCTCTCTGCCAGTAAGCAGGTTCCAGCTCTCAGCAACCCTCCATCAGGCTTCCACGTCTGCAAATCTCAGTAGGACACTCACCATCCAGCTTTCTCCCTTGGAGCTGCTGGTAGCTATGAACTAGCAGGGCTGGGTGGCCTCCCTGTCTGAACCATGTTGTTGTTGTTGTTGTTTGATGTCAAGTCGGAACCGACTCATAGCTGACCTTCCAGGAGGTTTTTAGGAGGCAATAAGTAGCATGGAAGGAAATTGATTACCCATCCTTCTCCCACAGAGCATAAGGTGGATTCAAACTGTGTACCTTTGGGATTTCAGTGTAGCTTCTTACCATCAGGCCACCAGAGCTCACTTTAGGAATGATAAAAAAGAAATGCAAATATTCTGGACTAATGTGAAGAATAATTTCTACATATCAGATTGTTAAGACTTTGCAGTCTGCTGGTTCATCTGCTGATGAATTATGAATCACTTACATAACTGTATAACCACAGATAGCTAAAATATTTAAAACAAAGAAACAAAGTGTTGGTTAATGTGCCTTCATTTAGGGAGATCTGGTGGCTCAGTGTTAAGGAGTTGTGGTGCCAACACTAGGACACATGGTTCAGAGCCACCAGCTGCTCCACAGGAGAAAGGTGGGCAATTTCCTCCTGTGGGATTAACCAGCCCTGAAAATTGGTGACTCAGCTATGAGTCCATTTCAACTTGATGATTCATAACAGCAACAACTATCCTTAAATTGCCCCAGCCAAAACTAATAATCCGTGAGTCTTCCTTTCTCACATACCATGTCTAACAGGTTAACAGATCCTAAAATCTTTTTCCAAGATAAGTCCCTGGCCACCTCTAGGCTGCTGAGCCAGTCCAAGCCACTGCCAAATGCTGACTGTTCCCCACAACCTCCTGACACAGCCCTCAGCTGCCCCTCCACCTGCTTCTGTCTGTTCGATTAGTCACTAGGCTCATCTGGATCAAATGCAAGTGGGACTTTGTCACTCTTGAGCTCAAACCCTTCAATGGTGTCCCGTTTCACTCAATAGGACCCCCAGTGCTCGCAGGTCTGGCAAAACCCCCAGACCTGGCCCCCGTTTCTCTGGGAGGGATTTGCCTTTCCTGCTTTCTCCATCCACATTGCTGGACCAGTGACGGGAGCCCCTTTCTATTCT
The DNA here is from genome assembly GCF_000299155.1 of Elephantulus edwardii. Lineage (NCBI taxonomy): Eukaryota > Metazoa > Chordata > Mammalia > Macroscelidea > Macroscelididae > Elephantulus > Elephantulus edwardii. The sequence goes on from NW_006399968.1 coordinate 2,005,910, forward strand.
CTAAACACATCAAGTCTTCATTCAGTCATTTCCTGCAACCAGAGGACTCTGCTTCCAGATACCCATGAATCTTGTTCCCCATTTTTCTCAGGTCTTTAATATTCTCAGAAAAGTCTCTCAGATCTTCCAGGTTAGAACTGAATGCCTTCCCTGTACATACACTCCCATCCTCCTGCTTGTTTTATTTCCCCCTTTGTAATATGCTGTACAGTTTATTCATTTGTTTATTATCTGTTTCTATCAGCTAGAAGGTAAACCGATGAAGACAAGGATTTTTATCTGCTTTGTTCACGGTTGTGTCCTCAGGGTTCTAAGAGGGCCTGGTGCTGTGTAAATGCGCCAGTAAATCTCTATTGGATCCATGGATGGCCTAGGGGCTGGAGGAGGGGACAGCAATCCTGCCTTCTAGATCTGCACCCACTGTGAAAATGAGCCCATGTTTCTGCCTCGAGGGCCTTCTGCCTCGTCCACTGGCTAGTCCCACTCTAGACTCTGGGATCCACACAGTCCCTGAAGCCCAAAACACCACAGCCCCTGAATCCATATCTCATTGCCTCACTTCTGGGCAGGCTTGCCCAGGTCTGACTGTGAAATTCAACCCCTGCTTTGTTCCTTACAAAGAGCTTCTGCTTTATACCCACCTCCCAGCAAATGGATAGCACTCTTAAGACCCTTGATTCTCTCCCCTGCTCTAGACTACATCTTCTATATTAAACCATTGGGAGTGGGCCAGCTACTAGAAAGATCTCGTTATTAAACTACTATCTTGTATCTCCAAACTCACCCTGGATGCTGGGTCCCCAATAGGGGTGACTAACAACAGGCTGGAGTCACTAGATAGCACAAACGGCAAATGCAGCTAGCTGCTGCTAAGATGTTAGAGGGTTGTGTCCAACCAGAGACACTGGAGAAGAAAAGCTTTCCCAGCTCTTTGTGTCTCCCAGCAACCTTTCCATTATTATACCTACTTCTCTCTAGACTATGGTGACGTACTCAAGACAGGGAGTATGTCTTATTCAGATTTGCAGCCCTGTGACCAGCACACTACCTAGCACATGCTGTGTTGTTGTTGTTGTTGTGTACCATCAAGTCGGAACCAACCCATAGCTGATTCTACAGTGGGTTTTCAGAGGCAATAAATCACACAAAAGGAGATTATCCAACTTTCTTCTACACAGAAGCAGGTGGATTCAAATCTTGTGCTTTTGGGTTGACAGCACAACTCCTTATCATTAGGCCAGCAGAGTTCAATAATGTTGGTTAAACCTAGCAAGTATTCATTCATCTAGATATTGTGACATGATACAAAATCATTTCAATGCACTACTATCCAACCTTGTATAAATTATGACAAAAAAATCTATCCAGACAGCAATAAAAACAAATCAAGCCAACACAACAGAGGAAAAGAGCGACGGGGAGAGTGTCTGCTTAATCACCACGATACTAACTGGAACTTTCAGATATTAAAACAAGGCTTGTCTGGGCAGCTTCTGCATCAGAATTGTTGTTGTTGTTGATTGTCTTCGAGTCAAGCACAACTCGTAGTGATCCTACAAACGAAAGGCCTTTCTATAACTATCAACGTTTATCAAAGTTCATAGAGTTTCCAGAGGCATGTTGTTTAGGAAGTGGATGCCACTTCTGCTTCTAATGCTGGACTGTAATTGTTTGCTGGTGTCTGCATGTTATTATTTACATTGCTGGGTTGGTGTTTACACAATTGGCAGGGCTCCTGAGAAAGTCATTTGTATATGAACCCAGAGAATGTGGCTTGTCCTCTCCCAAAAGGGCAGCCGAGTGTCCCTGGAGGACTCTGGCCCTGCTGCTCACACCATGTATTTTCCTTTCCCGCACCCCACTGCCTGTCTCCCCTTTCCTCTTCCTTTAACCCTTCCTCCAGGTCTCCTCATTCTCTCTTACTTCTAGGGGAGCATCACTTGTACAGCAGATTAAGACCCTGTGGTAGCTGGTACACGACTCATGTAATTAGGAGGTGCATTGTTGTCGTTCAGAAATTAATTAGCAGTAAATGGTTCAAGAATGCATGTGGATGTGGATGCCTGCTGGGTCCCATTGGCCAGGAACCTGGCTTGCCTTTCAGCTCCACTGGAGCATGTTCAGGCATCACTCAAGGCTGTGCCCCAGAGGGGACACTCCTGGGCCTCTGTGTACTGGGAGTGAGCCCACATCCTCTGTGTTTGGTGAATATCATTCCAAAGGTCACCTCACAACTGAGCAGCAGCTACAAGATGCTTTCTCAGCTGTCCACAGGTCCCTCTGGGTCCTTACAGGCCAGGAGAGGATGGGCACTTACTAATCTATAAAGAACAATTTCTCAGTTTCCCACCATATCAGAGATCCTACTTCTGAGTGTGGCTTGCATCTTCCTAAAGAAAGCCTCAGGTCAAATCTACAAGCGATGGCAGAATAGTGTGTTGGTCAAGACTGCGTGTCCCCTTGTCTGTGTATGTTTCTCTGGTTTGGTGGCTTTGATGTGGTCATTCCTTTGATGGGGTCTGATGCAGTGTAATCAATGCCTTGATGGGATTTGCTATGAGAGACCGGTTGGTTGAAGGGTATTTCCTCAGAGGCTTAGTCTGCATCCAGGTTATAAGCAATTCTGGTGAAACTAGAATGCTTTTTGCTTGATCTTGATCCTGTATCTTGCCCATCATCATCTTGGTCCTCTGCATTTGAGCCAGCAGCTTAAACACATACATGTTGTTGATGTTGTTAGATGCCATTCAGCTGAGTACAACTCATAGCAACCCTATGAACAGAAGAAAACATGAACCCTGTTGTATGTACCCTTTTTCATCCTCACACTTCCTGACACACAGAAGCCCACTGAAGCAGTCACCATGTCAAACCAACTGGTAGAGGGTCTTCCTCTCCTTTGTCAACCCATCACCCTTCCCAGCATCATGTCCTTCTCCAAGGAATAGTCCCTCCTAGGAACATGCCCAAAGTATTGTGGATTAGGGCTTCTAGAGTTTTCCCAAGCCTTCCTCTGATGAAGTTTATAGTCCTCAGTCTTACTCGTAGGTTCTTGATCCACTTTGAGTTGGGTTTTGTGTATGGTGTGAGGTGTGGGTCTTACTTGAGTTTTCTACAAATAGTTTTCCAGATTTGCCAGCACCATTTGTTAAAGAGGCTTTTCTTTCCCCACTTAACTGATTATATTTCCTTGTCATAAATCAGTTGACCATAGGTAGATTAGCTGATTTCTGGGTCCTCAATTCTATTCCATTGATCTATGTGTTTGTCACTGTACCAGTACCACTCTGTCATGACCACATGGTTGCTTAGTAGAATTTGAGATCAAGGAGTGAGATGCCTCCTACCTTGTTTCTCTTTTTCAGGAGTGCTTTGCTTATTTAAGGTCTCTTTCTGTTCCAGATGGATTTGCCTTTCCCATCCCGTTCAAGAATAAAAGTGGTATTTGTATTGGGAGTGCATTGGACTTGTAGATTGCCTTTGGTTAGAATTGTTTTTACAATATCATGTCCTCCTATCAAAAAGCATGGTATATTCTTCCATTTCTTCAGGTCTCTTTGTTTCTTGTAATGGTTTGTAATTTTCTTTTAATAGATCTTTCATGTTTCTAGTTAGATTTACTCTCAAGTATTTAATTTTGTGGTTAACTATTGTAATGGGTATTGTTTTTCTTAGCTCCAGTTCTATATTCTCTTTGTGACCATGGAGAAATCCAATTGATTTTTGCATGTTCATCTTGTATTCTGCCACTTGGCTGAATTGGTCGACTATGTCCAGTCATTTTCTTGCTGAGTCTTTAGGTTTTCTAAGTATATTATCACATCATCTGCATATGTTGTTGTTGTTGCTATGTGCCATAGAGTTGCTTGCAATTCATAGCTATCCTATGTACAACAGCCCTAAACCCTGCTCTATCCTGTGCCAATCGCACGGCCTCTGACACACCCATCCCGATTACCCCAGTCACCGAATCAATCCACCTCATAGAGGGTCTTCCCCTCCTGCGCTGTCCCTCCACCCTCCCAAGCATGATGTCCCTCTCCAAGGACCTGTCCCTCCTTACAACATGTCCAAAATATGTCAGACGAAGCCCCAGAATCCTTGCCTCCAAGGAGTAGCCTGGTTGAACCCTCTCCAGGATGAATCTGTTTGTTTTCTTGGCAGTCCATGATACATTCAATACTCTTCTCCAGCACCACAGCTCAAAGGCATCAATTCTCCTTCTATCCTCCCTAGTCATTGTCCAACTCTCTCATGCATAACAAGTGATTACAAAGACCATGGCCTGTATCAGATGCACCTAAGTCTCCAGAGACACACCATAGCTCATCTACATATAGAGATAATTTTACCATCTCTCTATCTTCTTTTCTTCTCTTGTCTTACTGCTATCTCTAAGACTGCTTGCTAAAACTGAGGATGACCTGAAATGCTTGTTGCAGAAGGCCAAGGACTTCAGCCTTTAATACGAATTGAAGCTTAACATCAAGAAAACAAAGATTCTCACCACAGGTCATATGGCAGCATCATAATAGACAGCTAAGAAATTGAGATTATTAACAGGTTTACTTTGCTCGGCTATACTCTCAACATTCTTGGTACCAGCAACCAGGAAATCAAAGGACAAATTGCCTTGGGAAAATCTGCAGTCAGGGACATCGCCAAAGTATTGAAGAGCAATGATTTCAGTCTGGAGACTAAGGTATGCCTGATCCAGGCCATGATCTTTGCAATTACACACTGTACATCAGAAAGCTGGACAAAGACTAGGGATGGTAGAAAGATAATTTATTTCTTTGAGCTGTGGTGCTGCAGAAAACTATTGAATGTACAATAGACTGCTAAAAGAACAGGTTTGTCCTGGAGAGAGTGAAGCCAGGATTCTCTATGGAGGATTTTGAAGCTCTGTCTGACATACTTCTGGCATGTTGCAAGGAGGAACCTGTCCTTGGAGAGGGACATTATACTTACGAGGGTGGAGAGACACTGCAAGAGAGGAATATCCTCAATGAGGGTCAGTGACTCAGTGACTGGAGTAATGGAGGTAGGTTGGGTCAGGATAGAGCAGGGTTCAGAGCTGTTGTACATAGGGTCACTATGAGTTGAAGGTGACTTGATGGCACGTAACACAACAACAACAACAACAAGATTTCCAAAGCATATTGAATAGGAGAAGTGATAGTGGGAACCCTTACCTAGTTCCTTTTCTCAAAAGGAATGTCTTCAATCTTTCTTCATTGAAAATGACATTGGCTTTTGTGTTTGCAAATATACATTTTACTATGTTGAGGAAATTCTCCTCTATTCCTGTTCTGTTGAATATTTTAATCAGGAAAGGGTGTTGGATTTTGTCAAAGGTCTTTTCTTTTTTTTATTGGGAAAAACATATTGGGGGCACAAGGAGGTGAGGGATGAGGGCAGAAGGGTGAGGATGGGCTAGGATGCAGTTGCGAGCTGCACAGTTTGGTTGGTGGGGGGAGCAGGTGAAGGAAATGATGAGGGTCCAGTGGGGACCAGATGCTACAGAGGAATGACAAGCATTTTCCAATAGTAATTAAACC
>NW_006399968.1:2012999-2023214 GCF_000299155.1 Elephantulus edwardii
GAAGTCTGTGGAAGGCCATAATGGCCCTGCTTTAAGTGGTTCGCTGCTCCCGCAGCTCACCATGCTGTCTCTGCCTCCACCGCCATCTTGGATCTCCCAAATGCCTTTTCTAACATCAATTGATAGGATCATGTGGTTCTTGTTCTTTGCTTTGTTAATGTGATGAATTGCACGATTGTTTTTCTTACGTTGAACCATCCTTGCCTACCTGTTACAAATCCCACTTGGTCATGGGGAATTTTTTTTTCTTTTATGTACTGTTGGATTTTATTGGCCGGGTTTTATTGAGGATTTTAGCATCTGTGTTCATGAGAGATATTGTCTATAGCTTTCTATCTTGGTCATGTCTTTATTTGACTTTGGTATCAGGGATATGTTTGCTTTGTAGAATGAGTCTAGGAGTATTCCATCTTTTTCTACTTTCATAAATGGTTATGTAGAATGGTGACAGTTTTTCTCTAAGTATTTGATAAAATTTAGTAGTAAAGTCATCTTGCCCAGGGCTTTTTCTTTTCTTTTCTTTTCTCTCTCTCTTTTTTTTTGTGGACGTTATCTTATTACCTGTTCAATTTTGTCTTTTGTAATGGGTCTGTTCGGGTGTTCTATTTTGGTATGTGTCAGAGTAGGTAGGTTGTGAGTTTCTAAATATCTGTCCATTTCCTCTAGGTTTTCATATTTGTTTGAGTATAGTTTTTTATAATATTCCATTGTTAACCTTTTTATTTTAGTTGGTTCTGTGTGGCATTACCCCTTTCATCTCTTATTCAGATTCTTTTGTGTGTCTCTTTTCTTTCTTTTCCTTTGTTTTGGTAGTGGTGTGTCAATTTTATTTACATTTTCAAAGAACCAACTTCTGGTCTTGTTGATGGTTTCAATTGTTTTCCTGTTTTTTATTTCATGTCTTTTTGCCCTAATTTTTATAATTTTGGGGTTTTTTTAGAAGGTCTCGGGTTTTTTTACTGTTCTTTTTCAATTTATTGGATGTTGTTGTTGTTGTTATGTGCCATCGAGTCACTTGCGACTCATAGCGGCCCTATGTACAACAGCCCTAAACTCCGCTCTGTCCTGTGCCAATCGCACTGTCTCTGACACTCCCATCCCAATTATCCCAGTCACTGAATCAATCCACCTCATAGAGGGCCTTCCTCTCCTGCGCTGTCCCTCCAGCCTCCCAAGCATGATATCCCTCTCCAGGGACCGGTCCCTCCCCTTTAGATATGTCTGCTTATTGCTACGAATTGGCTTCTAATTACTGCTTTGGCTATTTTCCTATTTTGGCAAGTTGTATTGTCATTTGTTTCAAAAAACCTTTTTCTTTCATTTTTTCCTTTTTTTTCCCTAGTTTCCACTCTTGTTCAAGCAAGGTGTTGTTCAGCTTCCAAATGTATGGGGTTTTTTCTCCTTTATTCTCTTGTTATTAATTTCTAATTGTATAGCATTGTGGTTTGAGAAGATGCTTTGTGTCATTTTTATGCTTTTCATTTTTGATGCTTGCCTTGTGACCTAAAATGTAATCTATTCTGGACAATATTCCATGCACACTGGAAAAGAAGATATACTGCACATTTTTGGCATACACTAGTATATAGATAGATAGATAGATAGATAGATAGATGATAGATAGATAGATAGATAGATAGATAGATAGATCTAGATCTAGATCTATAGATGTAGATGTAGATATAGATATAGATATAGATATAGATATAGATAGATAGATATGAAATCAAGTTGGTTTATTGTTGGTTCAATTTGTCAGCATCTTTGTTGAATTTCATTCTGGTAGTTCTATATTTTCTCAAGAGTGGTGTATTGAAGTCTCCTACTACTATTGTGGTGTTCTCTTTTTTTCTTTTTTTTTTTTAGTTCTGTTAACATTTGCTTTGTGTATTTTGCAGCTCTATCATTTGGTGCATAGATATTTATTATGTTTATGTTCTCTTGTTCTATTGACACATTAAGCATGATATAGCGACCTTCCTTGTCCTTTGTGATGGTTTTTATGCTGAAATCTGTTTTATCAGAGACTGATATCACTACTCCTGCTTTTTTTTTCTGGTTGCCATTTGCTTGGTATTTTTTTTCCAACCCTTTTATTTTCAGTCTTTATTTATCTTCACTTTTCAGGTGTGTCTCTTGTAGAAAGCATATTGATGGGCTTTGGGTTTTTTATCCATTCTGCTACTCTTTTTCTCTTCAATGGTGCTTTTAAACCATTCACCTCAGTATAACTATTGAGAGGCAAACTTTTATTGCTATCATTTTGTTCTTTTTGTTATTGTTGCTGGTTACTTTGGTCTGTCCTGCATCTCTGTAAGAAGGACTTCTCTCAGTATTTTCTTCAATGCTTGTCTGGTTTTTACGAACTCCCTTAGGTTCTTCTTTTCGTGGAATATCTTGCTCATTCCTTCATATTTGATGGGCAGTTTTGCTGGGTACTGTATTCTTGATTCACAGTTGTAGTCTTTGAGTGGTTGATATATGTCATTCCATTGTCTTCTTGTCTACATGCATGGTTTCTGATGAGAAATTGGCACCTTATCTTATTTTCTCTCCCTTATAGGTTACTCTTTGTTTCTCCCTTGCTGCTTTCAGAATTCTCTCCTTATATTTGGTTCTGAAAAATTTGACTATGATATGCTTTTGTGTTGTTTTTTTTCTTTTGGAGTCTATTCTATATGAATTTCACTCATATATATATAATCACATTATTCTTTGGCTTTCTTCTTTTTCCTTCCTCTTTGATTCTGCTTTTTGTTCTAGCAGATCGGTGGTGAGAACTCTATCTTCTATTTTATTGGTTTTGTGTTCCATCTCTTTAACTATGTTCATATGTCCCTCCATCATGTTGACAGCATCTGAAACATTGGTCTTCATATTTTGCATTGTGTTTTCTTGTTTTCCCAGAGCCTCTAATTTCTCATTTGTTTTATCTGTCCTGTCTTGAATTGCTTTTTTTAAGTTCGTCTTGATTTTAGCTTGCAGAGTCCTAGAATTCTTTGAGTTTGTATTTCACCCATTGAAAATATTCAATCATCGTTCCTTTGAATTCTGTGCCAGAAAGTTTCATCAGAGTTTCTGGCTTCAGGAAATCCACTGATACTGTGTTATGATAACTACTGGAAGGTGACATCTTTTTGTTTGTTTGTTTTGTGTAGGTAGAGTGTGAAGTAGTCTACTTCTTCTGTGTCATTGCTGTGGTATAATTCTTCCTGTCTGAGGCCTTAGTAGGCTCTCGGTCAGAAACTCACTGCTCCAGATGAGGGAGGGGCAGCTACCCTGTCTGAGTTTCTCTCTGATCCTTTGAGTCAAGAGAAGACTTGCTTCAGTTGGGGAGAGATACAGCCTGCGAATTAGCAGCTTGGTGGGTCCAAGGAGTCTGCAACTCAAGGGATCTCAAGCTCTGGGAGGGGGAAGGAAATGGCTTCACCAGTGATATTGGTGATGCTGCACAGTTCAGAGGGGCAGCAGTGGGTCATCCTACAGGCCATGGGGTTGAGGCAGCAGGGTCAGGGTGTCAAGCAGCTGGGATGGCGTATCCAGGTGGTGGGGCTGTGGTCTAGTCCTCTGGATAGGAGAGTGGCCCAGGCCACACTAACAAATTTTTAAGACAACTACCTAGCTAATGAGCTGGAAGAGATCCACATCTGTGATACTGGTGCTCCTGGCAAAGTGGGTGTGGTGATGTGGATGTAGTGGTATATATATATATATATATATATATATATATATATATATAGTTGTTGTTGTGTACCGTGGACTTGGAGCTGATCCATAACTGACCCTCCAGTGGGTTTCAGATGCAGTAAATCTTAAGAGAGGAGATTTCTCATTTTTCTCCTGCCAAGCAGCTCACTCTGGTGGCTAAGTGGTAAGGAATTGCGCTGCCAACTCAACTACATGCAATTCAAATCCACCAACTGCTTTATAGACAAAGATGGACAATCTCCTCCCCTGTGATTTACTGCCTCTGAAAACCTATTGAAGGGTCTATTACGTGTCATTTCCAACTCCAGTGTATAACAATATATTCACATAAAGAGAGAGACAGAGAGAAAAACATGGAGATGGAGATGGAGAAAGAAACCTATAGAATCTTGCCAAAGATAGATGAATGTTCCAAAAATAAGATGAACATGTGCTTGCTTACTTACTAAGCTGTGGTGATCACATGTAAGATTAGTATCATAAACAAACAAGAAACCACCAAAACTGTACACTTAACATTCTTCTTGGGTAATCTGTTCCTGGATAGATGTCACTAAGCAACCTGAACTTCAGAAAGTTCAAGGATCTCATCCAGCTTAGAGAATAGTCTGAAATTACTTCCCTCTGGTAGTGCAAGACAGAGTCTGTTGTTTAACATATGATTATGGAACAAAAACAAGAGCAGCAAGGAACATTTGGTCTCTGACAAGCCATCCTGCATGGCTGTGATACAGCCAGAAGCCCCTAATGGGCTTTTCCAGGATAACCTTGCCTTGCTCCCTCCATACCTTTCCCCTTATGAAATATTGTCTCCACCTGCACCATTTTCATGGTTATTGACGTACTGGAGTTCATATTTTAGCCACTGTGTATTTGAAGTGTATTTCAACCTAAAGAAGATGAGTTAAGGCTCATATTTCAAAACTCTGAAGAGAGAGAGAGAGAGTGTGTGTGTGTGTGTGTGTGAGAGAGAGAGAGAAAGAGAGAGAGAGAGAGAGAGAGAGATCCATAGGATTTTCATTGTCTCCTTTTCAGAAGGATGGTTCCAGGGCTTTGTTCCTAGTCTTGCTTAATTTAAGACTTCTGTTGAAACCTGTCCGCCACAGGATATCCAATGAAACAGCTTCTGGTATCTCAGCAACACATAAGGCATCACAGCATGACAAACTGACTGACTTATTTACTGAATGGAAGGCTGGCATTTCAACTATCAGAGTCCTGTCCCTAATTCAAAGGCCATCCATCCATAAGGCCAACTCTCTTCTCTGAGATACTGTCACTCTTTCTCATGGGCTGACCTGACTCCTGACTTTCTGTACTTCTGTCACAGCACTGGTCAGTGCTTTCAAAGTGTTAGGATGTACATATAAGTCTGTTTCCCCAATAGAGAGTCAGCTTCTTGAGGCAGGGACCAGTCTTATCACTCTTTGCACTCTTTCCCTCTAGCATCCTGGGCAAGAACTGAGTCTGACACATAGTTTATGCTACTAAATATGTGCTGGTTGAGTTACTGAGTCATATTTGAGAGAATCACTCCACTCCAGGTTACCACAAGGGACCAAAAGATAAAACAGGAGCATCATGAGCTCATTGAGTTAAGTCCACTATGAAAAACCATCATCAGTGTCCAGAATGTTTCAGAGCATATTTATCAGAAAGCTCTGCAAGGGCATAAGGAGAACAGAGTATATAAATAGGAGCATTTTTTTATTTTCATTTTATCAACAGATAACATCTCTGTCTTTTTTAATTGAGTTCAACTAAAGTTACACTATACACAGAACAGTAGTATCTTCTCAGCTCACAATGAAGGTGATGGGTCTGTGATTAAAAAGCAGAGGGGAAATATGTCTGGATTTTAAAAGAGAGGAGCCAACAGCCAGAGAAAGGCTAGCTTGATGAGGCAGGCAAGCCTCTGCCAGACCTTGAGGCTCCAATGAATGTTGAGACCTTAGTGAGTGCAGATTCGGTGGGAAATGTTGTCAGGACCAGGTGAAAAGGGCTGACTCTCTGATCATCCCTGCCAGAGCCATTGCTGGAATTGTGAGTTATTACCTGAACCTTCCTGAGCCGGCGGGTGCAAGGAGACAGCTGATCCTGACTCCGCACTCTCACGGGGAAAGGAAGAAGGGACAGCCTCACTTGTGTGCAGGTCACCCCAAATGCATATCTTCCAAACAGCGTCTAGGGTACAAGTGCAGGCTGGATGTGGAGACTGGCTGGTGACCTGGCACGTGTTTGCTAACGAGAAAGCAAGCCATGCCTTTCAGAGGTGGGGAGGCTTGATCTGCATAGATGAATGGTGAACCAGAAGCCTGTCCCACCCAACCTTCACAATTGTCTCTCCAGTTGGCTTCTGCCCCCATGAGCTGCTTTTCCACAAGTTCCTCCACACTAATCAGACTGGCTGGCATTGAAGTCTGTTCACAAGACTCAACATCATCCTCTGCTCTTGGTGGGGGGGGGGGGGTATGTGTGTGTGTTTGAGTGTGGAGCGAATGTTCCTCCCCTCTCAGGGGTCCACACACCAGCAATTCTTCTCTCTGCAGGTTCCTGTGGCCCTCAAGTGTGTTACATGGGACAGACAAAGGCACACCATAACTCTACTGAGGCATGTGTTTTGGGAGCCCCCTATGTCCAAATGGAGGTGGGGGGCATCCATTCAATTTCTATCAACAATCTTCATTATCCAAATGACATGACTTTTGCTTGTTATAAGTGAGGACTTAAAACGCTGCTGCAGAGGATCAAAGACTACAGCCTTCAATATAGATTACATCTCAGTATCAGGAAAAGAAAACTTCTCACCACCAGGCCTATAGACATCATCATGATAGATGGAGAAGAGATAGAAATTGTCAATGACTTCATCTTGCTTGGATCCACAGTCAACACCCTTTGCACTAACAGCCAAGAAATCCAAAGAAGTCTTGCAATGGGAAAGTCTACTGTCAGGGACCTCTCCAAAGTGCTGGAGAGCAATGATGTTAGTTTGAAAACTAGGATGTGCCTGAGTCAAGCCATGATCTTTTCAATCATTTATATGCATCTGAGAGATGAACAATGAATAAGGATGACAGAAGAAGAACTGCTGCCTTTGAGCTGTGGTGTTGGGGAAGAGTGTTGAATATCCCATAGACTATCAAAAGAACAGACAGACCTGTTGTGGCAAAGGAGTGGCCAGAGAGCTCCTTGGAGTTAAGGATGGTGAAAGCTTGTCTCACATATTTTGGGCATGTTGTCAGGAGGGGTCATAATGTTTGGGAAGGCAGAAGTCAATGAAAGAAGGGGAAAATTCAACAAGATTAATTGACACAGTGACTGTGATGGTGGGCTCGAGGCATCAGAAATGGTGAGGATGGCACAGGATAGGGCAGGGTTCAGAGAGACACTATGAATTGTAGTCAACTCAATGACACTTAACAACAACTGCCTGCCAGGCACTGTTCTGGGCTCTGGGGCAGGGGCAGAAAAGAAGTTCTTTACATTCCCTAATTATCAGGGACAGGAGTGACAGACAATTACCTCTATGAATGCAAGAAAGAGCAGTGACAGGGATGAGAGGAAATGCTGCAGACACCTCTCCTGGGATTCCAGTGTGAAGCCTGGATTCAAGGAGCAAATAGGCCCTTCTGAGATGGTACACTTCAGGGGTCATGAGGAAGATTGACTAATGGCAGTATCTGTTGGTGCTGGCTGCTGTGAAGTTGGCCTCAACGGCATGGCAGCCCCAAACACAGTGCGAGAAAATGTTCCCAGTCCTGACTCTTGTTTTTATACGAGCGTAGTCTCACAGCCATGTGTGAGAATTTCTGAAACCACTGTGCCTTGGTTGACTTTCTGCTTGGGAGTCTAAGAGTATTGCTTTGAGAACACTCAGTGAAAAGTTAGTTAAAAACTCCTCCCTGGACAAGCACAAAGACAAGTCCCCCCCCCAAAAAAAAAAGAACCAGGGTGCTTTTGTGAGACCTCCTAAGATCCAGAGAACATCTGCGAAGGCTTAACTAATGAGAAACGAAAGTCCTTAAGAACTTGTGAAAAAATACAAACTTACCAGAAGCTACTGTCTTTGAGGATTCACAGTAAATAGAGATAATCTTTTTGTGTTTGTTTTAGGACCATCTGAGCAAATCATTAAAAGACCTGCTTCCTGGATATCCAAGGACACATTCCTTTCTAGTCCCAGAGATAATTGCTAAATTTATTACTTTAGGGTCTTTGAGATAAATTGTTTGTTGTGTAGCAAGAAGTCTGACTTTTCTAAACCTGGAGAAAAGATGAAAGTCACGCATACAAGTGTCAAGGACTTTCGTTCATGGGGTCACTATGAGTCACCTACAACTCAATGGCACTTAACAACACAGAGAAAGATCAGTTGGCCTAGTGGATCGAAAGTGACACTAACAAGACAAAGGTGGATGACTGTAATCCGCAGCCCTAAGGCCTGTTTTAAATTGTTGTTGGTCAAACCTTCTAGGTCGTATAGCCCTGGTGCGTCCACTTGCCATACAGAGGTAACTTGTGGTCTCTGTGAAGCTGAACACACTGATGTGTCAAATGCGATAATGGTTACCCATGGTGGACAGTGTTTGGTGGTGCTGCCTGGTTAAAACAAGCTTGGAAGAAGGAGTGGCATCCACTTCCGAAACAGCTTGCCTCCAGAAACCCTATGAACCTGGAGAAAGAATGAAAGTCATGCACGCAAATGTGAAGGACTTTATTTCATAGAGAATGCTTGTATTCTCTATATTCTGAGAGAAACAAAGCTCAGGGTCTTGTCTTTTTTACCTGCCTCCCTGTGCCTCGCTTTGTCTCTCTTTGTCTATTCGCATGCTTTTTCTTCACCAGTGTGGTGTCTTCAGGCCCTGCTGGTAAATGGCAACAGTCGTGGTCCACAACACTCTGCCTCATGCTGTGATCTGTGCAGATTTACCCCCTTGTTGTCCACAACACCCTATATCATGCTGTGATCTGAGCAGAGTCATCCCATTGTGGTCCACAACACTGTCTCATGCTGTGATGTGTACAGAGTCACCCCATCGTGGTCCACAACAGCCTGCATCATGCTGGGATCTGAGCAGAGTCATCTTGTCGTGGTCCACAATACCCTGCATCATGCTGGGATCCATGCAGTCGCCCTGTTGTGGTCCAAAATGGCCTGCCTCCTGCTGCTGTCTGAGCAGAGTCTCCTCGATGTGGTCCACAACACTCTGTGTCATGCTGCTATCTGAGCAGAGTTGTCCCATTGTGTCCACAACATCCTGTGGGACACCACAGAGTATTCACTGACTGGTTTCAGAAGCAAATCATTGGGCCTTTCTTCCTAATATTTTTTTAGTCTTTAAACTCCACTGAAACTTGTTTAGCATGATAGCAATACAGACCACTGGCAGACAGGTGGCAGCTGTGTATGAGGTCCCCTCACTGGGAACTGAACCTTATGGAAGGTGAGAACCCTTCCACTGGACTATCAGCATCCCAAATAGCACCTAACCCCGCTGTAATCTAGGGGGACAGAGTGCAAACTACAGTGTTTTAAGAGGAGAACCAGGCAGTGTTGGCCCTTTAACGTGCCTCACAGTCTGTCTTGGCTAAGCGTTCCCAAGACTGTCCTTCTCTGGAGACCTAGATGCCCAAAGTAAATGACATTTTGTCATATATTATAATTTGTTGGCTACCAGACCACCCCTAAATAAGAGGAAGGCTATAGGCCTTAAATATAGAAGTACCTCTTGCTACTTGTTTATAAAATAACATTTTTTATGCTACCAAGTGCACAATATGTGAAATGTGACAGAGAACCAGTTTTGGCTATAGTGTAAATACAGGAGGGGTTAGTATCCTGGTAACAGGCCAGCTCAGTGAGCATTAGAGCAATTCCAGGCAGCCCACAAAGTTTGGGGAGGACCTTCATGGTAGGAAAGGTGGCCAGACACATTTGCTGATGCTGCTGGGCAAGGCAGAGCCCTTCCTTCCAGGTGCACAGACCACTATCTTCTCCACCATCAAGGGAGCTGATTCAATGTGATCCCAGAAGTCCTCCATGAGAGATGAGAATCCCAATTCCTCTCCTACAGAGGAGATTTCACTGAGAGGAAACACAACCTGAGTCCCTCTTCAAGAGGAGAACCTCTGCCCTCTGCAAGAGAGGAGACCACCCCAAGCTCTCCTCTAGAGATCACCCAGCCCCTTCCAAATTGGGCCAATCATCCAGTCCCTAGCTGACAGGAGACTCACACAGCCCCTTCCCAAGAAAAAAGACCCCCTCAGTCATTCCCAGAAAAGAGTGATGCCCCAGTCCCTTCCTATGAAGATACCCTTCCCACCAGCCCCACCTGAGAGGTTATTTTCCCTCCCTCATCTCCACTGCATCTTGGGGAAACAAATTAAGGAAGGCCACATTTAAACTGACTATGTTTTGCCACACAGATGATACTGTTCTCCTAACTAGAGCTCTTCATCGTTTGGGTACACTACGGGAGTAAAAAAAAAAAAAATCTCTAATCA
>NW_006399968.1:2023314-2047580 GCF_000299155.1 Elephantulus edwardii
TGTGTGTGTGTGTGTGTGTGTGTGTGTGTGTGTGTGTGTGTGTGTGTGTGTGTGTGAGTGAGTGTGTATATGTGTTTGAATGTTTGTATTTAGGTATATGTATGTGTGCACTCTGTGTTTCATGGATTATGCAAAGGCGTTTGACTGTGTGGATCATAACAAACTGTGGCTGACTCGGAGAAGAATGGGAATCCCAGAACACTTGATCGTGCGATCGTGCTAATGCGAAACTGATACTTGGACCAAGAGTCAGTCATCAGAACAGAGCAGGGAAACACTGCATGGTTCAAAACTGGGAAAGATGTACACCAGGGATGTGTTCTATCTCCATACCTTTTCAACCTGTATGCAGAACAGATTATCTGAGAGGCTGGGATCTATGAGGAGAAGTGTGGTGGCAGGATTGGTGGAAGATCTATTAACAATCTGCGTTATGCAGATGACACAACCCTGCTCGCTGAAACTGAGGAGGACCTGAAGCACTTGCTGCAGAGGGTCAAGGACTGCAGCCTCCAATATGAATTGAGGCTCAATGTCAAGAAGACAAAGATTCTCACCACTGAGCCAATTGGCAGCATCAGGATGGATGGTGAAGAGACTGAGATTGTTAGGAGCTTTAGTCTGCTTGGCTCCATGGTCAACACTCTTGGCACCAGTAGCCAGGAAATTTAAAAAAAAAAAAAAAACTATTGCTATGGGAAAGTCTGCTGTTAGGGATGTCTCCAAAGTACTGCAGAGCAATGGTGTCACTCTGAAGACTAAGGTGCATCTGATACAGGCCATGGTCTTTGCAATCACTTGTTATGCATCAGAGAGTTGGACAATGACTAGGAAGGATAGAAGAATTGATGCCTTTGAGCTGTGGTGCTGGAGAAGAGTATTGAATGTACCATGGATTGCCAAGAAAACAGATTCATCCTGGAGAGGTTTAAACCAGGCTGCTCCTTGGAGGCAAGGATTCTGGGGCTTCGTCTGACATACTTTGGTCATGTTGTAAGGAGGGACAGGTCCTTGGAGAGGGGCATCATGCTTGGGAGGTTGGAGGGACGGCACAAGAGGGCAAGACCATCTATGAGATAGATTGATTCAGTGACTGGGGTTATTGGGGTAGGTGTTTCAGAGGCAGTGAGATTGGCACAGGACAGAGCAGGGTTTAGGGCTGTTGTACATAGGGTCGCTATGAGTCGCAAGCGACTCGATGGCACATAACAACACAACAACATGTGTGTGCTTACATGGATTGTGTGAGTGTGTCTGTGTGCATATATGTGGATGTGTACATGTATGGGTGTGTGTCTGGATGTATGTGTATATATGTGCATATGTGTATGTGTATGGGTGTATTTCTATGGCCATGTATGCGTATGTGTGTATGTGTGTCTGTATGCATTTGTGTACATGTGTGCATGTCCCCTCCCCCAGCTCAGCCTCCTCTATATTTGCACTGGCTGCATCTAAGCATCAGTTCAATTCCTATTTACCCATTTTGATGTAAGGCAGTGCTGTCTATTTTCTTAACAACAAAGATTCCTGTGTTCAGTGTAAACCAAACTAATGTGAATTGTATTTCCCTTCCAGCTTTTTGTCAAGTAAGAATTCCCTTAGCAAGAATTTACCTGACACTGAAGATGCCAACTCGTGCCATCGAGCAACACATCTATCTTGTGGGAGGAGTGAGTCCTGCCCCCCACAGCCCAGGGTGACACTGTACCTGGCACACTGGGTGGACCCAGGGAGGCAGTTCCGTTTTATTCAGGTTTATTTCCCAGAAATTAACCTACATTTATAACTGTCAGCAGCTCAGGGTCTGTCATTTCCCAAAAACATCTTCTTTCTTCAAGTATGAAATGGCCCAGGCTGTTTCCAGACTGCACATCACCAGAGAAATGCAGAACCATTTGGGTGGACAACTTTTATTGATTCCCTTTCCCCGCAGGCCTGGGGTCAGCTCAGGGAGCTCGTTCTGCAGAGAAGAGGCGGCTTTCTTCAGGTTGCTCTGTTGAGACCCATGAGGACCACCAGACCAGTAATAGCAAGAAAAGATGCCTAACCAATTCATGCCACTCCTGGGTACATGGTCCACAAAATCAGACAGCAGGGGAGAACAGGAGCAAAGAGAGGCACCGACGTTCAATAAACTGCATCAGACCAGCCACTGAAAGAAAGGCAGCTGGGTAAGGGCTGAACACTCCCCAGCAGCACATAACCTCCTGAAGTTCACAGCAGAGTCCCCGTGGTACACTGGAAGGCAGTGATAAGGAGCTGAGCTGCCAATCCAAAGGCTACAGTTCAAAACCACCAGCTACTCCACAGAAGAAAGATGGACATTCTGTGAAAACCCACTTGAGGGTCACCTATGAGTCAGTTCTGATCCAACCCAACAGCACACAATAACAACAGATCAGGAGGGAATCTGGAAAGACACCGTAATGGTGGGCATTGTTCAAGGGTGGTTAATTTTATAAAACATAATGGGAACAATTGTATGCAACACAATGTATATATACTTTGTAAGCAAAGTTGTGTACTGTAGAGTTGGAATCGACCCATAGCTGACCCTTCAGTGGGTCTTCAGAGGCAGTTAATCATGTGGGAGCAGACTACTCAATTGCAGTGCAGCTTCTTGCCACTAGGCCACTGAGGCTCCCTACCCAATAGGAAATTTTAAAAATCAAATAACAACAGTGCTACACTGTGCTGTGTTGTGTTTTTAACCAAAAGTCCAACAGTTCAAATCTACCAGCCACTCCACAAGAGAGAAATGGGTTGTGTCCTCCTATAACAACCTACAACCTTAAAAAATCCCATGGCAGTTACTATGAGTCTAAATCAACTTTTTTTCTACATATAGAGAAAATATGCCTACATACACATAGATATTACTATAGGAAATATGTCTGATTCTTAAAAGCATACATAAGGGTGTGTGGGGGGGGGTATGCACATACATATGCATGTGTTAAATTTTACATTCAACACCATTGTCTGGGTGTCTGTAGAAATTCACAGATACACTTCTAGAAAGGGGAGAGTAGCCTTGCATTTCAGAGAGGAATAAAATCAGATTCAGGCAACTTGTCAGGACCAGGAATAACTGGTCTTTTACTTCCAAGCTTTGAGTGCCCATCAAGTGTCTGTACTTTCTCTCCTTCCCCAGAACTTTTCCGCACCTGTAGCCTTCCTCTCTGGCTTCTCTTTTTAGGGACACAGCCTTCTCCTATAAACAACCTTGAATGGCTTTGTACCCAGTGAAAGCCAATAACTTATTTTATACATCTTTACCTTATTACAAGCTAATATTTTGTCTCTAATGTCCTTCCATGGGCCAATCTTAAAAAAAAAAAAAAAAAACCAACATGACCCTAGAAGTCAGCCTTTTTAAATTGTGTCTACTTTCCATGTTTCAGAGGTTGTAAATAACTCTGGAAGATATTGTCCATCCTTTCTCCCATGAAGCAGCTGGTAGATTGGAACAACTCCCTAACACTGGACCATAATGCTTGAAGGACATTCTTCCCCACAGTTCTTGCACAGAATATTTAATCCATAAAACTAAGACAGGTCAGTAGGGATAAATACCACCCAGATCAGACAGTCCAAGAATTCCAAGGATCATCAGCCCCAGGTCACTTACCTCAGCCAAGGAAAGCTGAATGGCGCCATTCTGATCCTTGTCTAGATGCTTGAATTTCTCTAAAATACCGAAGAAGTTAGATGGCGATTTTCCCAGACTTTGGAACAGTCACAAGGCTCTCTGCCCACCAGTCCTGCCTGGTACCCTCTCCCGTGCTCTGCACCACACTCTCACTCTGCCTCCACAACAGTCTGATCATCTGCAGCTCCCACCTAGGCCCATGGGCCTCAAAATGCTCAATCCAGACCCAGGCGCAGGGAAAAGTTTTTTCAGCAGAGATGCCCCCTATCCAAATGAATAGATACCCCATTATCACCATCTCCACCCGAGATGCTCTGTGTCAGAAATGTGTCATTCTCTAGGGCAGTGGGCTAGCAAGTAGAGGAAACTGGGCTGGGAGTGTCCTTTGATATGTAAGCTTGTCCCTTGGCTTCTCTCTAAAAGCCGAACTGTTTCCCTTTAGACTCCCCACCTTAGAGCATCAGAGTGTCCCACCCTTGATAAGATCCCTTAACCAAAGGTGGCAGGAGAACACCACCCATTTTCTTCCAAAGGACCCCCCTCAGCCACCATCCTCCCTCCGCTACCCCCCCCCCAGGAAGCTGCATTTGTTGTCACTATATGTCCTCTAGAGGCACAAACGTGAAGAGAAGCTGAAAGTGGTTCAAGGACAAGAACAGGCTCCTTCACCCACCCCAGTGTCTGCACAAACCAAGTGCACAGCGACTGGACTGGATGGTAGCTGTTCAAGTCTCTCTTCACCTCCCACCTAGGTCTGACCAGCCCAGACTTAATCGGCCCCATCAGTGTCCCCTGCCCAGTGTCCCAGGATGGCCCAGGCCTTGACTTGTCTTTGACCCCTGGATACCAAAAGG
Source organism: Elephantulus edwardii (assembly GCF_000299155.1). Taxonomy (NCBI): domain Eukaryota; kingdom Metazoa; phylum Chordata; class Mammalia; order Macroscelidea; family Macroscelididae; genus Elephantulus; species Elephantulus edwardii. The sequence goes on from NW_006399968.1 coordinate 2,027,824, forward strand.
CCATGGTTTAACACTGGGCCTCCTCAATCGCCCCTTGAGCATCCCCTGCATCAGCAAGAAAGGGGTCATGGAGGAGTGGGGAGGGGAAGACTCACTGAAGAGCACCTCCAGGCAGATCATACAAGCGATAAAGCTGTCAAAGTTGATGCTGAGCTTGCTGTTCACGTACCACATGGCAATGGTCTGCTGCACCTGGCTGCTGAGGGTGAAGCCTGCAGGCAGAGGGACCAGGTCAGGAAGAGAGGCAAGGGTGTCACTCCACAACATCCCTGACAGAAATGCAAGTCCTGATCTGCCTCATCTAGGGCGCTCCAGAAGGTATCTGGTCATCCAGTCGGTCTCTCACCTCTGGTGGCATAGTGGTAAGGAACTGCACTGCCAACTCAAGAGAGGTGGTTCGAATCTATCAACTGCTCTGCAGGAGAAAGATGGACAATCAACTCTTATGTGATTAAGTGCCTCTGAAAACCTGCTGGAGGGTCAGCTACAGGTCAGTTCTGACTCAATGATATGTAACAACAGCGATAACATCAATAAGATCAGCCTGTTCCCTGGCTGATCCTGGACTGCCAGGGTCAGTCTTAATGAGCCTCACAACTGATCTGCCTTATGATGTAACAAGTACCAAAACTAGCTGCAGCTGGCATCACTTCTGACTCACAGAGCTCACTTGGAACTGAGCTGTGCCCACTGGGTTGGAGGCTTTGACCTTTTGGACATAGATCACTGGGCCTTTATCTCAAGCCACCTCTGGGTTACTTGAACTTCCAACCTTGCAGTTAGTGAGTGCTTAGTCTTCTTTGCCACCCAAGGACTCTGTAACAAGTACAAGAGACCTCATCCGTGCGGAGTTGTCTGTAACCCAAAGGCTGTACTTTTCTGGAGGTCTGGATCCACTAACTTCTCCCAGAAAGAAAGGGAGACCGTTGCCTCTTCCCCTCAGAAGCCCGCCGGAGAGTCAGCCCTGAGGTGGTTCTGACTCACCAGTGAGGAGTGAGGGTAACAACAGGAACTCTGGGGGCTTCCTGGCAGAGGTGTTGCTAAGTCAGAGTGGCAGCTCCCTCTAGTGATCAGAATCCATCAGCAGCTCCACAACAGAAGGTGGACAATCTCCTTCCTTTTGACATATGGTCTCAGGAGGGTCAGACCTGAGTCTTAGGGTCAGCAGCGGGTCTGAGTTGTGAGTGTAGCACTGAGGCGTGGTGGTAGCACACAGTCCACAGCGTGCACGCTATCAGAAGGCAGTGTGGCCCAAGCAGCTTGAACCCACAGGCAGCTCCATGGAGAAAGATGGGTAGTCTTCTCCTCACATTAGGATTGTCAGCCTCAGAAATTTGTAGACAGTCATTATGAGCTGGAGTCAACTTGATGGCAGTGACTTTAACACTGGGTCATGGAAGTTCCAGCAGAGAAGAAGCAGAAATAGTGATGGACCACTTTGCTGGTCAGTCCATAACCCCACCTCTAATTGCTACCACCTTTTTTGATAACAAGAGGACTCTTAGAACAGTCAAAAGAGTTCTGTTACACTGAGTCTGGCAACCTGGCTTTTCCCTTTGTAACACATTTAGCAAACTATCTATGTCACGTTGGCCTCCATGCAGGTTAACTATCACTGATAATCACTGAAACTCCTGCCCAGAAGTTGATTTCAATTCACAATGACCCCACAGAACAGAGTGGAACTGCCACCAGGGCTTCCTAGGACATAAATCTATCTCCTGCAGAGATGCTGATTGATTCAAACCACTGGCCTTGTGGTTAACAGCCAAATGCTTCAACTGCTGCAACAGCAGTGGACACTACGGCCATCATCACAACAAGAACTATTTAAAGTGTGTCCATATGGCTCCCAAGGCTTGGTCTGGAGGGTGCGTCTTCACCTGCCTTCTTGTTTTGTTTTTGTTTTTCTCACCTGCCTTCTTAAGAGCAGTCCTCATCTCATGGGCATCAATGGTCCCGCAGTGGTTTTCATCAGTTTCCTGATAAATCTCCTTAAGCAGAGGAGAAATTCCAGGTAGGAAAGAGACATCTAGGTGTCCACCAGAACTACCTCCCCTCACCACATGGCTCTCTTGGAAACCCAAGGACACCATCAAGGAGAGCCTCCATTGAGTTGTCTTACAAAGCAGTCAGAGCAAAGACAAGAATGTGGGCAGATGGCTGGTAGGTGTTGCTCATCCTGCCCTTGGAATGGGCAGTCTTCCAATGCAAGGAGAGGCAGGGGCATCTTCCTCACTGCCTTTTAGTCTATTCTGAACAATAGGATTGAGTTGTGGTGTTGGAGAGAGTGTTGAATATCCCCCACACTGCAAAGAGAATATGTCTATCCTAGAGAAAGTGGAACCAGGATGCTCCTTTGAGGCAAGGATGGTGACACTTCATCTCACATACATTGAGCATGTCTCAAGGAGGGATCAGTCCTTGGAAAAATCATAATGCTTGGAAAGGAGACGAGAAGAAGACCATCAACAAGCTTGATTGACATAGTGACTGTAACAATGAGCTCAAGTCTGTTGGAGATGATGATGGTACAGGATAAGACAGGTTCAGAGCCATGTTCGTAGAGTCACTATGAGCTGTAGTCTACTCAACAGCACAAAATAATAACATAAGAACAAGGATCTGGCCAAATAATTTGTCAGTAAGAAGTGGGGACCTAAAAATAGGATGGAATAGAATTGGAGCCCAGAAGATGCCCAACAGAGAGGAGTTACCAGATACTTCCGAATCTTCAACCAGAGCATTTTAAACTCCACCAGTCCCAAGGTGCCCGTCTCGTTATTCTAGATGTGTTAAAGATCAACACTGAGGAGCCAATATTCTGCACAATTAAAGATATCTTCTTCTCTCAAACCTGCATAGTGCCTAAGGCCTTAGCAAGCTACCCAAGTTGAAAGTGACCCCAGTGCACTAGGCCTAACTATTCTGCCCTACCTCTGGGTGAGTATGGGCTCGGGGCGTCTGCTGATTGACTGGGCACAGAATGAAGAACAAAGAATTCAAACCTCTAGAGAAAGGTAACCAACTTCCCATAGACGACAACACAAGACAAAAGAGTGCAGTATGTGTGTGTGTGTGTGTGTGTGTGTGTGTGCACACACATAATTACTTCAAAGCTTTCTGCATGCTCTCTCACATATGCTCAGGAAATGCTTCTTCCCTTCTCTTTCCTCTCATTGAAAAATGTTAAGGAATCCTTTAAAAGGGGAGCAAAGTTCATTGAAAGGATACATCCAGCAGGCTGATCATGTTCCTGCAGGTGTTGATATCAAATCCATCAAACTTTATGTCTGTCCCTAAAGATTTAAATAGACAAAGAAATGGGAATTAGGATCAAGACACATCATCTCCACAGAAGGAGAGCATCAGATATCCCCGCAGGGGACTAAGCCAACTGGGCTCACACCAGGGTATGACCCGGTGGTGGGTCAATCGGCAGACACCCTGAGCCCGCACTCACCCAGAGGTAGGGCAGGATAGTTAGGCCTAGTGCACTGGGGCAATGTTGGACACTTGGCTCTGCTTCTAGTGGGATTTTGGCAAATTAATTTCTGTGACCTTTAGTTTCCTCCTCCAGCAAGTGGGAATAGTAATAGTTGTCCCAGAGGCAAGTTTGGGGTTAAATAAGATAATAAAGATATAATTTTTAGCACAGTATTTAGTATATGATAAATTCTTAATGAAAAAGCTAGATTTTTATTAGCTAAGAATTATTATGAGCACTGCATATCTACTCTTGCAAGTAACCCCCAGGATAAAAGAAGTAACTATATTTATGGAGCTCTGGTGGCCTAGTGGTAAGAAGCTGTTCTGCAATCCTAAAGGCATGCCATTTGAATCCACTTGCTTTGCTGCAGGAGAAGGATGGACATTCTCCTCCCATGCAATTAACTTCCTCTAAAAACTTGCTGGAGGGTCAGCTATGGGTTGGTTCTGACCTGACAGTACATCACAACAACATCCTATTTTATTGATAAGAAAACTGGAACACAGATTCAATAAACCTCATACCATCAATAAAGGGCAGAGACACAATTTAAATGCACGCTTCTGGTGCCACAGCTTGTGATTCTATTCACACCATGTTGTTAGTTGCCATTGCATGCAGACCCCATGGAGAACAGAATGAAGCACTGCCCAGTCCTGCAGCCATGCTCCAATCCATAGTCATGGCCACTATGTGATTTAGGTGTCATCTAGCCTAGGGATTATTTTGCAGCACTATAGCTGACAATGTTCTCTTGTGATCCATCTGATCCAAGGAGCACTCTGGTATTTTTTCCAAGACATAGCTGCTTGGCTTTGGGCAGTTTATGGCATATTCAATATACTTCTCCAATACCACAACTCAAAGGAATCCATTCTTCCTTTGTCATCTTTATTCACTGTCCAGCTCTTAGACGCATAGCAAGTGACTGAAAAGACCATGACCTGAATTGTGGGCACCTTAGTCTTCAAACTGACATCATTGCTCCTTAGTAAATTGGATGGGTCCCTGACAGTGGACTTGCCCAGTGCAATACATCATCTCCTGATTGCCTGATGGCTAGTACCAAGGGTATTTCTTGTTGATCCAAGTAAGAACAAACAGATACATCAGAAAAAGTTCAGACATGGTGTTCCTGGGAAGCAAGGATGGAGAAGTTTCATCTCACATAAGTTGTGGTATGTTATTAGGAGAGGCTATTTATTGGAAAGGGACATCATGCTTGGAAAGGCAGAGGGTCAACAAGATAGGAAGACCCTCAATCAAATGGACTGACATGGTGACTGCAGCAATGGGTTCAAGTTGTCTCAGATGATGAGGATGGCACAGGATAGGACAAGATTCAGATCTGTTGTTCATAGGGTCACTATGAGTCATACTTGGTGGCACCTAACAACAGATTTGGGGAGTAGATCATCAGTGCTTTCTTCTTAGTCTGTCTTAGTTTAGAAGTTCCACTAAAACCTGTTCACTATCAGCAGTCCTGCTTCTTAGACATCATACCCATGTGCCAGTTGCCACAGAGAGACAGCATCCTAAGTGGCAGGTATTTATCAGTACTTGCATAATGGCCCAGCATCTCCCTGGAGCTCTGACCACCCTCAACCTCCACCTTCACTCTCCTCACACCTGGGGACAAGAACCCTGCAGCCCTCTCCTCCATTCCCTGCAACCCTCGCAGTTCCTTATCTGGCAAAAGGCAGGAAGGAGCAGAGGGTGGGAAGGGCAGTCCTGAAAGGCAGGAGCAGGAGAAAAGGGTGGGCAGGACGGTCCTGAGCTAGTACCTGTCCTGAGCCCTAGGAAGAGGGTTTCCAGTTGGAGGCCCACTGAGACCTGTTTCCTGCATTCTCACACCATACCCCACTGTGGGGCTCACCCTGGACCAGAAGGTAAGCCAGCTATAAGGTAGTGTTAGTGCAGTTGGGCCTCAGAGCGGGAAAATCAAGCCTGCCCTCCTGGGTGCCGTGTAGCTAGCTCCCTGGCAGCCTCATGACTGGGCAAGTCTGAATAAAAATCTTCAGAGGGTAAAAATTGATGAATGGGACCTTCTAAAGATTAAATCTCTGTACTCATAAAAACTTTTTCCAAAAAGGTGAAAAGAAAACCTACTGACTAGGAAAAAACATTTGACAAGATCATCTCAGACAAGAGTCTCATAAAAGTTAAGAATGAATACTCCTGGGTCTCCAAAAGAAAAACACTGGTATTCCAAGTACAAAATTGCCAAGAGACGTGGAAAGACTTTTCCATGAGGAAAATTTCTTTTGTCAAGAGGAGGACATTCAGGTGGCCAACAAACACAAGAAGAAATGCCCAAAATCACTGGTAACAAGAGAGATGCAAATCAAAACCACAGTGAGATACCACCTCACTCCAGTAGCAGTGGCAAAGGCTATGAAGGCAGCAATTAATAAATTTTGGAGAGGACATGGCAAGATAGGAACTCTTATACATTGTTGGTGGGAATGTAAAATGGTACAACGTCTCTGGAAGGCAGTTTGGCATTTCCTCAGAAAGCTGAACATAGACATTCCCTATGACCCAGCTATTGCACTGCTTGAAATATACCCTGAGAAAATGAGCACTGAGGCACAAATAGAGACTTGTACACCCATGTTCATTGCAGCATTATTCACCATGGCAAGAACATGGAAACAGCCCAGATATCAAACCACAATGGAATAGACTGAGAAATTATGGTGTATTAACACAATGAAATACTATGCAACATGTAGGAGCAATGATTTTGTAAATTACTACCTAATTTGGGAGGGACTGGAAAGACAAACACTGTATAAGACCATTATTGTAGAACGAGTATGAGGGTCCAAGGAGGGGAGGGGGAACAGAGGAGTGAGGATAGGTGGGGACAGGGGGGCTTCATTACAGTCATAGGGTGGCACAATTTGATGGACAGAGGGAGAAGTGGGTAAATGAAAGAGGAAAGATCCAGTGTGAAAAACAATATATATGAACTTTGTAAGTAAACTAGTATAAAATTTTTTTTAAAAAGGTATTTGCAATGGATAAATCATTGAACTTGAGAGAGGGGGAAATATACAACAATGTATAAATAAAAATAAATTTTTATAAAAAATAAAAGAAAGAATAAATGTGATCATCCTAAAGTAAAAAAAAAAACAACCCAACAAACGAAAAACAAAACAAAGCCAAAAACCTAAACAACAGAAAACCTTCAGTAGCAGCATAACCAAGGGCAGAGTCAGAACCAACCAGACAGAGCTGTCCACACTCCATTCTTCAAAAAAGCACAGCAAAATGAGATCCTTTTCCACAGTATTAAAGTTATTCCTTCTATGAAAAGAACAAATCTCCTACATTGTCTGAGCTCTGCTTTCTCCTCCCAGGACCCAGCAGCAGGTTTGTTCAACAGTATGGGGCTCGTTCATATACAGTCTTTGATTCTGGTACCTGGGCCTGTCATCCCTCCCCAGACCTCCGCCTCCAATATATGCTCCTACTGGATAGAAGAGGCCCCCTCTAAGCCAAGGGCTCTTCCCTATGGTGAGGTTCCTTCACCCTGACCCCAGCACCTCTCAAGTCCACAGGGACTTTTGGAAAGGCTTCCAGGGGGGACTTACATTGAAGAAAGACCCTGTTCAGAATCTCCTTGAGATTGCTGGCACTGATCTCAGAATCCTAGGAAGAAGGGTAAGTCACATGAAGTTTTGACAACCATTCCAGGACAGCATATCAGCATAGTGCCTTGTCTATAGTCAGACACTAAGGCCTCAGTGTCCAATGTCCCTTTCCTCTGCAACCCGATAAACCTGGGCTGGTGGTGTGTGGTGATGGCTTGGGCCCCACCAGGGCCTGAATCCCTGCAGGGCACTTGTTTAAACAGAGAACAAGATGTGGCAAGTGGTGATAAGGGGAACAAGCACTTATGTGGGTGCTCTGGTGGCCTAGTGGCCAGCCCAAAGGCACACAGTTCAAATCCACCAGCTGCTCTGTGGGAGAAAGGTGAGCAGTCTCCACTGGTACAATGTTCTGTCTCTGAAAACTTACTGGAGGGTCAGCTGTGGGCCAGTTCTGTCTTAGGGAGCTCAACAAGAGTAGCGGCAGCATGTACATACCACCCACCCTATGCAGACAACCCTTAAATCTTCAAAACTGTGCTACAGCTATTTTAGAGTTAAGGCAGCTGTGAGTTTTATAGCCACTAACTCCACATTTGTGCCCAAATCAAATCCAGTGCCACTGAGTCAATTCCACCTCAATGTGATGTGCCGGGACACACTAGCACTGCCCCTTGGGGATTCTGGGGCTGTAAATCTTCACAGTCGCAGACTACTCGCATTTCTCCTGGAAAGGGGAGGCTGGGTTTGAACCGCTGACCTTTAGCAGTTGAGTACTTTCTAACTACTGTGCAGTCGGAGGGAATATAATCTCATCTTTTCATATGTGACATTATTGCTACAAATGGCAGAGCCGGCCTGGCTCTCCCTGGCTGGAGCAATGCCCTGGTCTTGCTAGGGTTTCCAGACAAGCTTGGATGCAATGTGGCAAGCGCCACGGGTCTCTCCGGGGGGGGGGGGGGGAAGTTGGGCTTCAGCCCTTCATGCCACCTAATTGTTCACACAGTGGTCTGCCCACTTTGAAGGCACTGATCTGCGAGGTGTTTGCTGCCCTAGGTATTTACTCAGAGGCCTGAGCCAACAGGACCAATTTACATGCAGAAAGGCCTGTGGCAAGACCTGCACACTCAGCTTTCCTGACCTCTCAGCAGTCAACGAGGCAAGAAGGGCCCAGAATGGATTAGGGCTCAGTTGTGCCGAAAAGCCCAAGGCTACAGCCAGGATGGAGTCATGGACACAGGGCCCTGGCTCCTTCCTCTCCTTCACAGACACAGATGAGAAGGACCGACATTGCCTGACACCCCCAACCCCCACCCCTCATCCAGGGAGCAGTGTGTACCCGCCACGCACCTGCCCTGCTAGTCTCTCAAACAGGCTCTTGAACTGACCATCTTCTTGCTCCATCTCACTGGGATGTGGCTGAAACGCAGGCAATGGGAAAGTTAGGAAGAGGATCATAAAGGAGGTTGAAAGACTAAGATCTCAACTTGACTCATTTATTAATACCTACAGCAAGCACATCAAGAGCCGTGCTGAGTGGGACACGTGGACAACATCAGGAGGCTCATGTGCTGTCCTGTCTCTCCATAGTCTACAGCTGGGGGTGGGCAGACACAGTAGAGCCTCCTCTCAGGAATGTGGGGACATGATCCCACCACCCCTGAACTCTGAGGACTCCACAGACTGCTGGGAAAGGCAGAAAAGAAAGACTTGCCAGTCTGCTTCTGTGAGATAATAGTGTCACATACTCGTCACATAGAGCCTCAGGAAGTCAGAAACAATTGTTAGGTACTGTTGAGTGGAGTATCACAGCGACCCTGTGAACAACAGATCTACACCCTATCCTATCCTGTGCCATCCTCATCATCTGTGACACTTGAGCCTATTTTGCTGCAGTCACTGTGTCAACCGTCTTGTTAGGAGTCTTGGCTGGCCCTCCATTTTCCATTTTGTCCCTTTCCAAGGACTAGACTCTCCCAGCAAGCAACATGTCCAAAATATGCACTCAACAAATTCTGGTGTATATACTATACTCCACAACGAGAGGGGTGCCATAGGAGACAACATAATTTTTGGATCCTGGGAAACAAGGAAGATGCAGTTCCAGAAAGATGTTTACTATATACTTCACAGTTTGTTCATTTAATCATTCAGTACAGAACAAAAACTTATTCTCAACACGTGGCCCACCATGGGAACTGTGTGATCTGTGCCTGAAATGCAGTAGAGAACAAGAGAAGTTCCTCTTCTCAAGACATTTCTTTCAGTGGAGTTGTCTATTGTTCTGGGGAAACATATGTGAAATGCTTTGTAAACAGTAAGGTGGTATGGCAAAATTAAGACATTACTGTATTGTTATTCTATCAGATGCTGCTGGCATCTTTACAAGCCTACTCAAAGTGAACACAACAAAGGTTCAAGAATGTGCCAGCCCACTCTGTATTTTTCCCCCTTCTCAATTCCAAGCAGGTAGTTAAGACTTTCAGATGTCTGATTGGCCATGGCTGGAATGTTTCTGAAGGAAGGAAAACAGAAGTGCTTGGAGGCCCTGGCTCTTTCTGCTTCAAGTCCCCTAAAGACATTATGTGAGGTGTCTGAGTGTGTGTGCATGTATGCTTCAGAAGACGCTGAGATCAGGAAGAGATGGAAATCCACTGGATCTTAAATAATGGCAGGGCAACGTGTAGTATTGCAGGGTCACATGACTGTGCCTCAGGACCCTGGAAGGAAGACAGGGTTCTGGGCTGAGGGGCTCTCAGTTCACCAACAATTCCAGGCCCCAGGCCTAGAACAGATGCCCCATTGCCAGCCAACGTGACAGGACCTGTGAGCTGGGCAGAAACTGAGACTAGGGCAGACCCAAGACCAGAAGGTCTTCTTGTCACCTCACTGTTTTATATCCTAGGAAACAGGCAGAGACAGGGAGCCCCAATAATGGCTGCCATCCAACTCTCACCACAGGAAACAGAGACAGGGAACCCCAATAATGACTGCCATTGAACTCCCATCAGTCTGACGCGAAGGGACCTCACCTCCATTTTAAATTGAGAGAGTGGAAACCAAGGGGGTGAAAGAACACAACACCGTGAAATGGTGAGATAATTTTTCTCCTTAGAGTTGTAGCCTAGAATTCATATTGATGTCCTCACAGGCAAACTGGCCTTTTTCACACACCTGGAACTTAAGAGTAAAAGACGTACATCCTCCTGGGCAGTGGGGAGCTCAACTGACATCCACACCTAGGGGGCTTTGGGGGCTGCTAAGGAACTCAGTCCAAGAGCTAACAGCACAGAAAGGGCTCAGGTGTCCCCTTACCACAGCCGACTCACTGTGCAAGGACCACCAGCCCACCCCACCCCCATGTACCAATGGAGCACCAAATCCCAGGGCGCTGCCAAATCTGCCAGGGCGAGCTCTAACAGGACTGAAGGACAGACGATGGGAGCATGCACTCTCTACCTAGCAAGACCACAGCAGAAACCAACAAGATAGATGGGTCTCGGTTTGATCATTTTCGTGCACCTGCAGAAACGTGAGCTAACAAATTTGACACGCCTAATAGAATATATTTCCCCCACTTCAGCCAAAGAGACTCAGCGGCCTGTGGCTCCTGCCAGGAACAGCTCCATCTGTTTAGGTGAACACCATGGAGAAGCAGAAGCTGGCCCCACAAGGATAGCCCTGCCACACTCCTGGGCCCAGTGCCCCCAGCATAGGCACAGCGGAGGCCTCCTGGGATCAGTTCTCTAAGCCACAATGGGCAAAGAAAGGTCTGCAAAGTGAGGTGGAGAGAAAAAGGCAAGTGAGGCAGAGGACCTGTGCCCACGTCCCTCTCCAAGGGCTTGTCTCAACCCTCCCCTTTCACGCAGCATTTTCCGACTAGGCCACACTCCCGCCCTCCTACCCCCACCCCTCAGGACCACACACATTCAAACCACCTATGTTTAGACTTCATTTCTATCGTAATTTTCCTTCAACTTTTTCATAGGCTTCCTGAATTTGTCTCCTTCAAGATGGGCAGTGTATTTAAGGGCAAAGAACTGGATCTTTATCTCCCTCTGCCTTTTTCCACACTGCACACATTATGTGTCCTGTGGTCCAGTGGGGCAGCCAGGACTCCTCAGGGAGTGTGATGCATTACAAAGCTCAGGACACAGTGCTGCTTTGATCTCACCACCTCTGGATAAAGTCAGGACTGAGAAAATGCTGTGACCTGGCAAATAAAAGTTACTATCTTTAATATATCAAGAGCCCTTACGGATCAACAAGAATCTGAAATGTCTGCTGGTTAACAACATGAACACGGTGGCCTCAAAGATCACATACCTCTTGTGGCTCACCTGCTACGACATCTCCAGTCTCCCTGAAACACAAAATAAAAATGAACTAATTAAATGTTCTTTGGGGAAATAAATGTTCACCCTTCCAAGGACTTGCCATTTGAGATTTTTCAGTAGTTCTGGTGACATAGTGGTAAGGAGTTTTGTACTGGCAACTCAAAGGCCTGCAATTGAAACCCACCTACTGTTCCATAGGAGAAAGAGGAGTAGTCTCCTCCCATGTGATCTGCCTTTAAAACCTGCTGGAGGGTCTGCTGTGAGTCAGTTCCAACTCAATGGTACTCAACAACACCTAGCACCAAAAGGCATAAACTGTCAACCTGTATCCCTACCTTTACCTCCTCAACCTTCACCCCAAGTTTCCAACAGTCGCCAACTTGATGCTAACTCGTGTTGACCCTACCTACGTAGGCCCTACAGGATTTTCAGCAGCTGAGTTTTCATGACATTGTCATGTCTTTCTTCCAAGGTACCTCTGTTGTTGTTGTTGTTAGGTTCCATCAAGTAGAGTGTGACTCATAGCCACCCCATGAACAGTCAACCTGAACCCTGCCCTGCTGTCCTGTGCCACCCTCATCATCTCTGACACACTCTAGACCATTGCTAAAGTCACCATGTCAATCCATCTCATTGGAGGTCTTCCTCTCCTTTGCTTCTCTATTTTTCCAAGCATGATGTCCCTCTCCAGTGAATAGCCTTGCCTGGTTACATGTCAGAAGTATGAAAGACGAAGCCTCCCCATACTTGCCTCCAAGGAGCACTCTGGCTTCACTCACTCCAGAACTTATCTGTTTGTTCTTTTGGCAGTCCATGTTATAGTCAGCGCTCTTCTTCAACACCACAGCACAAAGGCATCAATTCTTCAACTCCCAACTTTTCAATTAGCAGCCAAGTGTGCTAACCATTTGCCCCACTCAGAGACTCATCGGAAACTAGACCTGCTCATTTCATTTCCTCCATGGATTCCAGAACGTTCACTCTGGAGGATCACTCTTGGTAATTTTCTCCCTAGCTTGCCGCAGTTGCCATTCTTTCCCTGCCCAGCACACACTGTCTGGAAACCCAGCTATATAAATCCCTGTTGGATCGAGCTAGCAAGCAAATGTTCATGTGTGTGGGTCCTTGTATATGTACATGCATACGCTACACATAGGCATACGTGTGGGTCGGTGTATGTGTGGCAAAGAAGAGACAAGTTGTATTACCATTTAGATCTTCTCCTCAGGACCACACAAGCTCCCTTCTGGGTGAAAGACCCTCTAACCATGAGGGTGGGCAGTGTTCTATAAGCAATAATGGGTGGACAGGAGGTCACACCTGGTAAGGAATCTTAGGGGCCTGGGCTGTTGTCTCCTGAGAGCAGTCTCAGTGGGCAGCTTTAGATGGGCGACGCCCTCAGCCAGCCCCAGGCTCTCAGACAACATCCTCACAGCAGAGGGCCAGGGACACTCACAGGGCCACAGCCTTCTTCTTTGAGAACACCCGCAAGCAGAACTCGCCGTCCTGGAAGGGCTCTAAGGTAAAGGGCATCACCAAGTACTCTCCCGGGGGCAGCCAGGCCCAGCCGGAGACCTCGCGCAGGTTGACATAGGTGCTGGAACAGGCTGAGGGCCGGTGGCTGAGGAAGAAGTCGCTGTCCAGGTGTGTGTCCACACCGCTCTCCAGCTGCACAAAGCCAGGGTCATAATCAATTAATCCTTAGGTTCTGCACGGTATGGGAGGAGAGGTGCTTTTTTATGAAGGCAGCTGAGGATTCTCTGAGTTTTTATTTCTTTATCTAGGAGATTCTATTTACATACAGAACTTTGCACAGTGTTTTGCCCACAGAGCACTTTGCTTTAGCACATGCTAACTATAATTACAATTTTCACTCACTGTACTTGACATTTTCTATGCCTTTTTAAAAACTTTATTTTGGCTTATATCACCCGATGGTCTGCACAGAAATCAAACTGATTACATTTGTGGAAAGAATCATTGGAGAAACTCAATACCAGCTGTGAAAACTAGACCAGGTGCTGATTGTGGAACAGAACATTAACTGCTCATATGCAATTCACACTGAAACTGAAGAAAATTAAATCTACATGAACCAAAATTTTATCTTGAATTTTATCTTATTTTATCCCATCTGAATTTAAAAAAAAAACATCTTGGAAACAGGTTTGAGGCCTGACTGACTAAAGGCCAGATGAACTACAAGGAGGGTATCAAGAATATTATCCATGAAGAATGCAAAGACAAAGGAGGAAAACTGAGATGGATGTCAAAAGAGATTCTAAATATTGTACTAGAGTGCCGAGAAGCCAAAACAAGGGGAAGAAATCAAGAAGGAAAGAATTGCTTAAAAGGAATCTATGATTAGGCATTATACGTAAAATAACAGTGCGGAATAAGAGGTACATTACAAAGAGGACTGGGGAGAGGTGGGGGAAAGAGGTAATGGTGCAACAATGAATGATTTTTTTTTTAAAGTGAACTAGGGGGATGAAGGGAGGGAGAGGGGGTAAAACATGCAGTAATGAATGAATGAAAATCTAAAAATCTTGTTGTTGTTGTTGTTATGTGCCATTGAGTCACTTGTGACTCATAGAAATCCTATGTACAACAGCCCTAAACCCTGCTCTATCCCTTGCCAATCTTATTGTCTCCGACGCACATATGCCCATTACCCCAGTGACTGAATCTGTCCACTCATCAAGGGTCTTCCTCTCCTTCGCTGTTCTTCCACCCTCCTAAGCATGGCGTTGCTCTCCAAAGACTGATCCCGCCTTGCAACATGTCCAAAGTATGTCAGGAGATTCAGAATCCTTGTCTCCAAGGAGGAGGCAGGCTTCACCCTCTCCAGGATGAACTTGTTTGTTCTTTTAGCAGTCCATAGAATATTCAATACTCTTCTCCAGGACCAAAGCTCAAAGACATCAACTCTGCTTCTGTCATCCCTAGTCTTTGTCCAGTGCTCTGATGCATAGCAAGTAATTGCAGACCATGACTTGTATCAGGCACACCTTAGTCTCCAGACTGGCATCATTGCTTCTCAGTTACCTTGGAGAGGTCTCTGACAGCAGACTTTCCCAGTGCAATTTGTGTTTTAATTTCCTGGCTGCTGGTACAAAGATTGTTGATTGCAGAGCCAAGCAAACTGAAGCTGTCAACAATCTCAATCTCATCATCATCCTCATGATGCTGCCAATTGGCCCAGTGGTGAGAACCTTTGTTTTCTTGATGTTGAGCTTCAATCCATATAGAAGGCTGCAGTCCCTGACCTTCCACAGCAAGCGTTTCAAGCCCTCCTCAGTTTCAGCAATCAAAGTTGTGTCATCTGCATAAAGCAGATTGTTGATGAGTCTACCTCCAATCCTGATGCCACATTTCTCCTCATAGAGCCCAGCCTCCCGGATAATCTGCTCTGCATATAGATTGAGAAGATATGGAGATAGAACACATCCTTGATGCACACCCTTCCCAATTTTGAACCATGCATTATTTCTTTGCACTGTTCTGATGACTGCCTCCTGGTCCAAGTATGTTTCACATAAGCACAATCAAGTGTTCTAGAATTCTCATTCTTCTCAGAGTTAGATTCAGAGAACATTCTTCTCTGTTGATGTGTTGTTCAAGTCATTTTTTATAATCTTCAGCAGAATTTTGCTTGCATGTGAAACTTTAAAATAAAATAATCTTATTGAAAAAAGAAGTTAAGAAGCTGAACAGATGTCAAAGGGCTGCTTGGGAAGACAAAGTGAAGTGTTATAAGCAAATGTGCAAGAAGCTAAAGTCCGAAAATCAAAAGGGACAAACTCACTTGGCATTTCTTAAACTAAAGAAACTAAAGAACAAACTCAAGCCTTGAGTTACAATACTTAGGGATGCTGAAATCAGAATATTGAATGACCCAGGAAGCATCAAAAGAACATGGAAGAAATACGCAGAATCACTGTACCAAAACGAGATGGCTGACACAGAAGATTTTTATGAAACAACATATGAGCAAGAGGCAACGGTGATTAAAGAGAAAGGTCAAGCTGCTCTGAAGGAGTTGGCAAAAAACAAGGCCCAGGAATTGATGACATACAAATTTACATATTTCAATAAACAGATGCTGCCCTGCATGTGTTCATCAGGCTGTGCCAAGAAATCTGGAGGGGGAGAAGAAAGAAATAAATCTGGAGGACAATCACCTGGCCTCCTGACTGGAGGAGATCCATATTTATTCCCATTCCAAAGAAAGGTGATCCAACAGAGTGTGGAAATTATCAAATTATATCACTAATACCACACATACTGCTGAAGATCACCCAAAACCTATTGCGACAACATATTGACAGAAAACTACCAGAAATACAAGCCAGATTTAGAAGAAGGTGTGCACTAGGAAAATCATTGCAAATGTCAGATTTTGGCTGAAAACAGAGAGTACCAGAGGAATGTCTGTGTTTCACTGACTATGCAAAAGCATTTGACTGTGTGGATCACAGCAAACTGTGGCTGACTCTGAGAAGAATGGGGATCCCAGAACACCTGATTGAGCCCATGCAAAACCTATACTTGGACCAGGAGGTAGTCATCAGAACAGAGCAAGGAAACACTGAATGTTTCAAAATCAGGAAAAGAATGCATCAGGGATGTATCCTGACTCCATACCTTTTCAATCTATTTGTGGAACAGATAATTTGGAAGGCTGGACTTTATGAGATGGCACCAGGATTGGAGGTAGACTCATCAACAACTTACATTCTGCAGATGACATAATGTTGCTTGCTTGAAACTGAGGAGGACCTGAAGCATTTGCTGAAGAGGGTCAAGGACTGTAGTCTGCAATATGGATTGAAGCTCAACATCAAGAAAATGAAGAGTCTCACCACTGGGACAATTGGTAGCATCATGGTGGATGGAGAAGAAATTGAGATTGTTAATTTCAGCTTGCTTGGTTCCACAATAAACAATCATGGCACCAGAAGTTACGAAATCAAAAGATGAATAGCATTAGGAAAATCTGCTAGCAGGGACCTCTCCTTAGTGTTGAAGGGCAACAATGTCAGTCTAGAACTAAGATGAGCCTGATGCAGGCCACGGTCTTTGCAATTACCTGTTTTGCATCAGAGAGATGGACAATGGCCAAAGAGGACAGAAGAAGAATTGATGCCTTTGAGTTGTGGGGCTGGAGAAGAGTATTGAATATATCATGGACTGCCAAGAGAACTAACAGGGCTGTCCTGGAGAAGGCAAAGCCAAGATGTTCCTTGGAAGCAATGATTTTGAGGCTCCATCTCATACACTTTGGGCTTATTGTCAGGATGGGCCAGTCCTTGAAGGACATCATTCTTGGAAAGGTGAAGGGACAGAACAGAAAAGGAAGACCCTAGATGAAATGGATTGACATAGTAACCTGAGTAATGGGTGTGTCAGAGACAGAGAATTGGTCCAGAATAGAGCAGGATTCAGAGCTATCATGCATAGGGTTGCTGTGAGTTGTAAAAGACTTGATGGCATATAACCACAATAACATACAAAATTCGTATACAAACACTGATCTCCTGCTGTGGACTCTGGGTGTTGACGACCTTCTCAAGGCCAAGCCCCATTGAGTCACTGCCCTTGGCTATGTCTAAGGCTAGCCCAGGCCTCTGCTCTTCTGTATTTCCCCCAGGGAAGGAAAAATTGAAGAGTGGGGTCTCTAGGGTGATACCTTCCTCACAAGTTAGGGGCCCACTAACCCCACTATACTCTTGTTCTGTCATTGGGGAGACTTCCTGGAGTGTGCAGGGTGCAGCCGAAGGCAGGTGTACTGGCAACAACCTCTCCAGGAAAGGTGGGGGGTTAAATTCAGGCATGCCAGCAAAAGCAGCCAGGAGGGCCTCCTCATTTGTGAGTGTTTGGGAAATGTTTACCCCTGGAGGCCAAGGTGCCAGCTCCTAAGGAGGTGGACAGTGTAGGTCCCTGCTTGCTCCCTCAGGGCCTGGGCTTTCCTCAGCAGGCGAAAAGGTGTCCCTCGTGACTCATCTGTTTGATGGGAGCAAGGGAGGCTAATGGTATGTGACACCGGCTAATGAGTGGCTGCAAAGAGCTTCAAAGACTCAGGTGCGAGTGTTACCTCTGCTGTAATTAAGCCTTCCAGCAACCCTGCACTTTTACAATCGATCTTCATCAAGATGCCCGTGGCAGAGGGTAGGTGTGATCACTGCACAGGACTGTGACTTTTGTGTGATTCATAACTAGGAGGCCACTTGGGAGTGGACAGTGTCCCTTTACAGGTGCCAGTCCTCTTAGGACTCCATGACTATACACAAGAACCAAAGCAGGGCCAGCTTCTCTCACTACCCTGGTGTGGAAACCCCCAGTGGACCCAGCTGACCAGCTCTGGGCAATGCTGAGGATGTGAGCTGGGCTGAAGACTAAATGTCATGGAGTTCAATGCAATTCTTGCCATCCCTAATAGGGGCCAGGGAGACCACTCGGAGGCCATTCCCAGTTGAATTAGCTGGAGGAGCCACCTCTAGTTTGAGCTGGGCTGAGTTCCATCACCATCTGTCAGGGAGGCCAGTGTGGGTATTGGAGGACACTGAGGCAAGAGCTGGGTCCTCCCTGTCCTATCATTGTCACCGGGTCCCTAGCTCTCATTTTGCTTTTGACATGGCTCAGCTAGTGGAGATGTAGGACAGCAGCTTGACCTGAGAGTGGTCCTCAAAATGCAGACCTCATGCTCACATCACCTCCTGAGTATTCACTAGAAAATCAAAGTGCTGCGCTGCCTTCTTCAGGCCCACAGAACAAAAAAACTCAGAGGCCCTCCAGGGTATTCTGAAAAAGCGATTTGAGACCTGAAGCCCCTGACACTTGTAGAGCCCAGGATCCACGACATCCAGAAGGCGCCCCATGACACCTGTCATATTAATGTGGCATTCCTCATGGGAGTTACCAGTGGCTGGACTTGACTCAGGTTTGATTTTCTAGTTGTACGAGATGATTGCTCCAAAGCATCCATGTATCTCTTGTCTTCCTTCATCAACAACATGTACTGGTGAGATAATGGTTAGGTATACCAGTAGTCTAGAGCAGCAGTGCTTCACGTGCTTAGCTACACTTAGGAATACCTATGATGTTTATTCAGATATTCAATGCCTGGACCCATCCCAGAGCTTCTGATGGATTTGGTTGGGTCTGCAGCCTGGGGAGTGATTTTTCAAGCTCTCTGTGTGGTTCCAATATGCAGCCTTATGTGGCTAGAATTATTAGTGTGTGGCTCTGAGCTGCTGACCCCAGAAGGACCAAGAACGTCCCCAGAATGTATTCACAAAGGTGGCCTTTCTGGGATCTTCCCCAGCAGGGCTTCCTGGAGCTCCTACCTTCATCTGATTGATCCAGATGGAGTCTGGGACGGTAGGAAGGAGCCTGAACTAGTAAACATGGTATTGAGGATGTGACTCCCTGAGCTAATTATAAATTGTTGAGGAGCCGGAAAGACAAAATTGAGGTTTCCTGTTCTGATCAGAGATCACAGCATGTATTTCTGCTGGTCAAACAAAAAGCAGCCTCAGGAGTGTTGAAAACATCTTGCTCAGATTGGACCACCAGGAACACAGCCAAGGCCACCACCATCATCTCTCATGAGGCTTGACGGGTAGGACCCAGGACTGTTTTTACAACTCATAGAGTAACTCGGCGCACCAACACCTCCTGTGGGAGTCTTTCTGGGAGAGAAGGGAATTCTGCCCGAGGAAGCAGATGATGCTAGGCTTATCCCAAAGGCATCGTCACTTCTCACCAAAAGTAGGATGGTTCTCTTGTCCTGCACATACATCTTTGGGAACCTGTGGAGCAGAAGAAAGTATCAGGTTATCTCCTTGTGCTTCTGCAAACTACCCCCATCCCAACCACCACCAGCTTGCAGACAGATTGGCAGTCCTGAGTCACCAGAGAGGTGCTCAAGTGGGAAATCAGTCACCACTTCTAAAACTGGAAAGTCACTGATAGATTTCAAGATCAGCTGTAGAGTACTAAGTTGTCATTGTTATGTGCTATTGAGTCAGAGCTGGCTCAGAGCTGACCATCCAGTGGGTTTTCAGAGGCTGCAAATCACACAGGAAAAGATTGTTCATCTTTCTGTCATGGAGCAGCTAGTACCTGCTTTTGAATTGGCAATGCAAATCCTTACCCACTAGACCACCAGAGCTCCCTGCAGAATATTAAATCTTAGTAATATGGATGATGGGGAGCACCGAGATGGGGTGGTGGTGGGGCGGTGCTGGTCTATCTTTTTTTTTCTATAATTATATTTTATTAATTTTCATAAACATTTACAGAGATTTTGGGTTTCCATTCATTCAT